>NC_135322.1:25379812-25407319 GCF_048772815.1 Callospermophilus lateralis | reverse complement strand
AAACGAGTTCTAAGTTTTCAAGAGCTACTCATCCATGGTCATTAGATTTCCATCTATCGAATTATCCATAGACAGAATGGGGAAACCGGAAACATTTCATAAACTTGCTAATGTAGAAGAACACTTTAACCTAGAAGAACAAAATTTGGGTGAGCCAAGTGGGATTTGGTACTTGTCATTACCACCACGTATCATCAAGATTGGGTGACAAAATATTTCTTGGTATTTCAGAAACTCGGAATTTCTTGGACGCTTGGCAACCCCTTTCAATTAAAATGCTCTTCCACAGTCGCTGCTTAAGACTAATTGAAGAGGAAACAAATCATAGAGACATAACTGAGAACTACTCTTTTTTTGTCAAGTTTCAAAGAGGCTACCTCAAACCATGTAGGATTTAGAGTTCCAAATTCTTCTATCTTTATAGGAGAGAACAGAGGGAAACCTAAATATTAATACTGCTACTGTAGACGAACGCTTCAACAAGAAGAATAAAATTTGTTGAGCCCACGTGGGATTTGTGTACTTGTCATTAACACCACGTATCATCAAGATTGGGTGAAAAAATATTTGCTGGTATTTCAAAAACTCCTATTTTGGAAGCTTGGCAACTCCTTCAAAGAAAGTGCTTTTCCACAGTCTCTTCTTATGGCTACTTGAAGAGGGAACAAATCATAGAGACCGAACTGAGAACTACTTTTTTTTTTCTCAAGTTCCAAAGAGCTTCCACAAACCATGTTGAATTTAGAGTTCCAAATTCATCTATCTATATAGGAGAGAACAGATTGAAACCTTAAAAATATAATAGCTACTGTAAACGAACGCTTCAAAACAAAAGAACAAAATTTTGGTACGTCAAGTGAGATTTGTGTACCGATCATTACCACCAAGTATCATCAAGATTGGGTGAAAAAATAATTGCTGCTATTTCGGAAACTCGTAAATTTTCTGAAGCTTGGCAACCCTTTTCATGAAAGTGCTTTTCCACCATCTCTGGTTAGGGCTACTTGAGGAGGAAACAAACCATAGAACAAACTGAGAACTCCTTTATTTTGTCAAGTTTCAAAGAGCTACTACAACCATGTTGAATTCAGAGTTCCAAATTCATCTATCTATATAAGAGAGAACAGATTGAAACCTACATATAAAAACTGCTACTGTAGACGAACGCTTCAACCTAGAAGAACAAAATTTGGTTAGCCAAGTGGGATTTGTGTACTGATCATTACCACCAAGTGTCATCAAGATTGAGTGAAAAAATATTTGCTGGTATTTCGGAAACTTGTTATTTTTAGAAGCTTGGTAACCCCTCTCAATGAAAGTGCTTTTCCACAGTCTGTGCCTAGGGCTACTTTAAGAGGAAACAAACCATAGAGACAAAACTGAGAACACTTTTCTTTTGTTAAGTTTCAAAGAGCTACCAGAAACCATGTTGGATTTAGAGTTCGAAATTCATCTACCTATATAAAAGAGAACAGATTGAAACCTATGAAGAAAAACTGCTACTGTAAACGAACGCTTCAACCTAGAAGAACAAAATTTGGTGAGCCAAGTTTGATTTGTGTGCTTGTCATTACCACCACGTATGATCCAGATTGGGTGAAAAAATATTTGCTGGTATTTTGGAATCTCCTTATTTCTTAGAAGCTTGGTAACCCCTCTCAATGAAAGTGCTTTTCCACAGTCTGTGCCTAGGACTACTTGAACAGAAAACAAGCCATAGAGACAAAACTGAGAACTCCTTTTTTTTTTGTCAAGTGTCAAAGAGCTACTACAAACCATGTTGGATTTAGAGTTCCAAATTCATCTATGTAAATTGAGAGAACAGAGGGAAATCTAAATATTAAAACTGCTACTGTAGACGAACGCTTCAACCTATAAGAACAAAATTTGGTGAGCCAAGTGGGATTTGTGTACTGATCATTACCACCACGTATCATCAAGATTGGGTGAAAAAATATTTGCTGGTATTTCGGAAATTCGTAATTTCTTAGAAGCTTGGCAACCCCTCTCAATGAAAGTGCTTTTCCACAGTCTGTTCCTAGGGCTACTTGAAGAGGAAACAAACCATAGTGACGAAACTGAGAACTCCTTTATTTTGTCAAGTTTCAAAGAGCTACTGCAAACCATGTTGGATTTAGAGTTCGAAATTCATCTATCTATATAGGAGAGAACAGAGTGAAACCTTAATATAAAAACTGCTACTGTAGACGAACGCTTCAACTTAGAAGAACAAAATTTGGTGAGCCAAATGGGATTTGTGTACTGATCATTACCACCAAGTATCAACAAGATTGGGTGAAAAAATATTTGCTGGTATTTCGGAAACTCGTTATTTCTTAGAAGTTTTTTAATCCATCTCAATGAAAGTGCTTTTCCACAGTCTGTTCCTAGGGCTACTTGAAGAGGAAAGAAACCATAGAGACAAAACGGAGAACTCCTTTATTTTGTCAAGTATCAAAGAGCTACTACAAACCATGTTGGATTTAGAGTTCCAAATTCATCTATCTGTATAGGAGAACCAGAGTGAAACCTAAAAATTTAAACTGCTACTGTAAACGAATGCTTCAACCTAGAAGAACACAATTTGGTGAGTCAAGTGGGATTTCTGTACTGATCATTACCACGACCTATCATCAAGATTGGGTGAAAAAATGTTTGCTGGTATTTCGGAACATCGTTATTTCTTAGAAGCTTGGCAACCCCTCTCAATGAAATTGCTTTTCCACAGTCTGTGCCTAAGGCTACTTGAAGAGGAAACAAACCATAGAGACAAAACTGAGAACTCCTTTATTTTGTCAAGTTTCAAAGAGCTACTACAAACCATGTTGGATTTAGAGTTCCAAATTCATCTATCTATATACGAGAGAACAAAGTGAAACCTAAAAATAAAAACTGCTACTGTAAACGAATGCTTCAACCTAGAAGAACAAAATTTGGTGAGCCAAGTGGCATTTGTGTGCTTGTCATAAGCTCCACGTATCATCCAGATTGGGTGAAAAAATATTTGATGGTATTTCGGAAAATCGTTATATCTTGGAAGCTTGGCGACCCCTTTCAAAGAAAGTGCTTTTCCACAGTCTGTGCCTAGGGCTACTTGAAGAGGAAACAAACCATAGAGACAAAACTGAGAACTCCTTTATTTTGTCAAGTTTCAACGAGCTACTACAAACCATGTTGGATTTAGAGTTCCAAATTCATCTATCTATATAGGAGAGAACATAGTGAAACCTAAAAATAAAATCTGCTACTGTAAACCACGCTTCAACCTAGAAGAACAAAATTTGGTGAGCCAAGAGGGATTTGTGTGCTTGTCATTACCACCACGTATCATCAAGATTGGGTAAAAAAATATTTGCTGGTATTTCGGAAACTCGTAATTTCTTGGAAGCTTGGCATCCCCTTTCAATGAAAGTGCTTTTTCACAGTCTCTGATTAGGGCTACGTTAAGAGGAAACAAGACATGGAGACAAATCTGAGAACTACTTTTTTTTTGTCAAGTTTCAAAAGCTACTACAAACCATGTTGGATTTAGAGTTCCAAATTCATCTATCTATATAGTAGAGAACAGAGGGAAGCCTAAATATAAAAACTGCTGCTGTAGACGAACGCTTCAACCTAGAAGAACAAAATTTGGTGAGCCAAGTGGGATTTGTGTACTGATCATTACCACCAAGTATCATCAAGATTGGGTGAAAAAATATTTGCTGGTATTTCGGAAACTCGTTAATTCTTAGAAGCTTGGCAACCCCTCTCAATGAAAGTGCTTTTCCACAGTCTGTGCCTAGGGCTACGTGAAGAGGAAACAACCCATACAGACAAAAGTGAAAACTTTTTTATTTTGTCATGTTTCAAAGAGCTACTACAAACCATGGTGGATTTAGAGTTCAAAATCATTTATCTATATAGGAGAGAAAGGCTGAAACCTAAATATAAAAACTGCTACTGTAACCGAACACTTCAACCTAGAAAAACAAAATTTGGTGAGCCAAGTGGGATTTGTGTACTGATCATTACCACCACGTATCAAGTAGATTGTGTGAAAAAATATTTGCTGGTATTTCGGAAACTCGTTATTTCTTAGAAGCTTGGCAACCCCACTCAATTAAAGTGCTCTTTCACATTGTGTGTCTAGGGCTACTTGAAGAGGAAACAAACCATAGAGACAAAACTGAGAACTCCTTTATTTTGTCAAGTTTCAAAGAGCTACTACAAACCATGTTTCATTTAGAGTTCCAAATTCATTTATCTATATAAGAGAGAACAGAGTGAAACCAACATATAAAAACTGCTACTGTACACGAACACTTCAACCTAGACGAACACAATTTGGTGAGCCAAGTGGGATTTGTGTACTCCTCATTACCACCAAGTATCATCAAGATTGGGTGAAAAAATATTTGCTGGTATTTTGGAAATTCCTTATTTCTTAGAAGCTTGGCAACCCGTCTCAATGAAGGTGCTTTTCCACAGTTTGTGCCTAGGGCTACTTGAAGAGGAAACAAACCACTGAGACAAATCTGGGAACTACTTTATTTTGTCAAGTTTCAATGAGCTACTACAAACCATGTTGGATTTAGAGTTCCAAATTCATCTATCTATATAGGAGAGAACAGTGTGAAACCTAAATATAACAACTGCCACTGTAGACGAACGCTTCAACTTAGAAGAACACAATTTGGAGAGCCTAGTGATATATGTGTACTGATCATTACCACGAAGCATCATCAAGATTGGGTGAAAAAATATTTGCTGGTATTTCGGAAACTCGTTAATTCTTAGAAGCTTGGCAACCCCTCTCAATGAAAGTGCTTTTCCACAGTCTGTGCTTAGAGCTACTTTAAGAGGAAACAAACCATAGAGACAAAAGTGAGAACTCCTTTATTTTGTCATGTTTCAAAGAGCTCCTACAAACCATGTGGTATTTAGAGTTCAAAATTCATCTATCTATATAGGAGAGAACAGGCTGAAACCTAAATATAAAAACTGCTACTGTAGACGAACGCTTAACCCTAAAAAAACAAAATTTGGTGAGCCAAGTGAGATTTGTGTAATGATCATTACCACCAAGTATCATCAAGATTGGGTGAAAAAATATTTGCTGGTATTTCAGAAACTCGATATTTCTTAGAATCTTGGCAACCCCTCTCAATGAAAGTGCTTTTCCACATTGTGTGTCTAGGGCTACTTGAAGAGGAAACAAACCATAGAGACAAAACTTAGAACCCCTTAATTTTGTCAAGTTTCAGAGAGCTACTACAAACCATGTTGGATTCAGAGTTCCAAATTCATCTATCTATATAGGAGAGAACAAAGTGAAACCTAAAAATAAAAACTGCTACTGTAAACGAACGCTTCAACCTAGAAGAACACAATTTGGTGAGCCAGGAGGGATTTGTGTGCTTGTCATTACCACCACGTATCATCAAGAATGGGTGAAAAAATATTTGCTGGTATTTCGAAAACTCGTAATTTCTTAGAAGCTTGGCAACCCCTTTCAATGAAAGTGCTTTTCCACAGTCTCTGCTTAGGGCTACTTGAAGAGGAAACAAACCATAGAGACAAAACTGAGAACTACTATTTTTTGTCAAGTTTCAAGGAGCTACTACAAACCATGTTGGATTTAGAGTTCCAAATTCATCTATCTACATATGAGAGAACAGAGGGAAACGTAAATATAAAAACTGATACTGTAGACGAACGCTTCAACCTAGAAGAACAAAATTTGGTGAGCCAAGTGAAATTTTTGAACTGATCATTAAAACCAAGTATCATCAAGATTGGGTGAAAAAATATTTGCTGGTATTTCGGAAACTCGTTATGTCTTAGAAGCTTGGCAAACCTCTCAATGAAAGTGCTTTTCCACAGTCTGTGCCTAGGCTACTTGAAGACGAAACAAACCATAGAGACAAAACTGAGAACTCCTTCATTTTGCCAAGTTTTAAGGAGCTACTACAAACCATGTTGGATTTAGAGTTCCAAATTCATCTATCTATATAGGAGAGAACACGCTGAAACCTAAATATAAAAACTGCTACTGTAGACGAACGCTTAACCTAAAAAAACAAAATTTGGTGAGCCAAGTGAGATTTGTGTACTGATCATTACCACCAAGTATCATCAAGATTGGGTGAAAAAATATTTGCTGGTATTTCAGAAACTCGTTATTTCTTAGAATCTTGGCAACCCCTCTCAATGAAAGTGCTTTTCCACATTGTGTGCCTAGGGCTACTTGAAGAGAAAACAAACCATAGAGACAAAACTGAGAACTCCTTTATTTTGTCAAGTTTCAACGAGCTACTACAAACAATGTTGGATTCAGAGTTCCAAATTCATCTATCTATATAGGAGAGAACAGAGTGAAACCTAAAAATAAAAACTGCTACTGTAAACGAACGCTTCATCCTAGAAGAACACAATTTGGTGAGCCAAGAGGGATTTGTGTGCTTGTCATTACCACCACGTATCATCAAGAATGGGTGAAAAAATATTTGCTGGTATTTCTAAAACTCGTAATTTCTTAGAAGCTTGGCAACCCCTTTCAATGAAAGTGCTTTTCCACAGTCTCTGCTTAGGGCTACTTGAAGAGGAAACAAACCATAGAGACAAAACTGAGAACTACTATTGTTTGTCAAGTTTCAAGGAGCTACTACAACCATGTTGGATTTAGAGTTCCAAATTCATCTATTGATATAGGATAGAACAGAGGGAAACCTAAAAATATAAACTAGAACTGTAAACGAACGCTTCAATCTAGAAAAAGAAAATTTGGTGAGTGAAGAGGGATTGTGTACTGATCATTACCACCACGTATCATCAAGATTGGGTGAAAAAAAATTTTCTGGTATTTCGGAACCTCCATATTTCTTGGAAGCTTGGCAACCCCTCTCAATGAAAGTGCTTTTCCACAGTCTGTGCCTAGGGCTACTTGAAGAGGAAACAAACCATAGAGACAAAACTGAGAACACTTTTATTTTGTTAAGTTTCAAAGAGCTACCAGAAACCATGTTGGATTTAGAGTTCCAAATTCATCTATCTATATAGGAGAGAACATGCTGAAACCTAAATATAAAAACTGCTACTGTAGACGAACTCTTCAACCTAGAAGAACAAAATTTGGTGAGCCAAGTGGAATTTGTGTACTTGTCATTACCACCACGTATCATCAAGATTGAGTGAAAAAATATTTCCTGGTATTTCAGAAACTAGTAATTTCTTGGACGCTTGGCAACCCCTTTCAATGAAAGTGCTTATCTACAGTCTCTGCTTAGGCTAACTTGAAGAGGAAACAAATGATAGAGACAAAACAGAGAACTACTTTTTTTGTCAAGTTGCAAACAGCTACTACAAACCATGTTGGATTTAGAGTTCCACATTCATCTATCTATATAGGAGAGAATAGAGGGAAACCTAAAAATATAAACTGCTACTGTAAACGAACGCTTCAAACTAGAAGAAAAAATTTGGTGAGTCTTGTGGGATTTGTCTACCGATCATTACCACCAAGTATCATCAAGATTGGGTGAAAAAATATTTGCTGGTATTTCGGAAACTCATAATTTCTTGGAAACTTGGCAACCCCTTTCCGTGAATGTCCTTTTCCACAGTTTATGCTTAGGGCTACTTGAATAGGAAACAAACCATTGAGACAAAACTGAGAACTACTTTTTCTTTGTCAACTTTCAAAGAGCTACTGCAAACCATGTTGGATTTAGAGTTCCAAATTCATCTATCTTTACAGGAGAGAACATAGGGAAACCTAAATATTAAAACTGCTACTCTAGATGAACGCTTCAACCTAGAAGAAGAATATTTGGTGAGCCAAGTGGGATTTGTGTACTGATCATTACCTCCAAGTGTCATCAAGATTGGGTGAAAAACTATTTGCTGGTATTTCGGAAAATCGTTATTTCTTAGAACCTTGGCAACCCCTCTCAATGAACTTGCTTTTCCACAGTCTGTGCCTAGGTCTACTTGAAGAGGAAACAAACCACAGAGACAAAACTGGGAACTACTTTATTTGTCAAGTTTCAATGAGCTACTCCAAACCATGTTGGATTTAGAGTTCAAAATTGATCTATCTATATAGGAGATAACAGAATGAAACCTAAATATAAAAACTGCTACTGTAGACGACGCTTCAACCTAGAAGAACAAAATTTTTTTGAGCCATGTGGAATTTGTGTACTGATCATTACGAGGAAGCATCATCAAGTTAGGGTGAAAAATATTTGCTGGTATTTCGAAAACTCGTTAATTCTTAGAAGCTTGGCAACCCCTCTCAATAAAAGTGCTTTTTCACATTCTGTGCCCTAGGGCTACTTGAAGAGGAAACAAACCATAGAGACAAAACTGAGAACTACTTTTTTTTGTCAAGTTTCAAAGAGCTACTGCAAACCATGTTGGATTTAGAGTTCCAAATTCATCTATTTTTATAGGAGAGAACAGAGGGAAACCTAAATATTAAAACTGCTACTCTGGACGAACGCTTCAACCAAGAATAAGAAAATCTGGTGAGCCAAGTGGGATTTGTGTACTGATCATTACCTCCAAGTGTCATCACGATTGCGTGAAAAAATATTTGCTGGTATTTCGGAAACTTGTAAATTCTTGGAAGCGTGGCAACCCCTTTCCAATGAAAGTGCTTTTCCACAGTCTCTGATTTGGGCTACTTGAAGAGTAAACAAACCATAGAGACAAAACTGAGAACTACATTTTTTTGTCAAGTTTCAAAGAGCTACTGCAAACCATGTTGTATTTAGAGTTCCAAATTCATCTGTCTATATAGGAGAGAACAGAGGAACCTAAATATTAAAATGGCTACTGAAGACGAACATTTCAATCTAGAAGAACAAAATATGGTGAGCCACGTGGGATTTGTGTACTTGTCATTACCACCACGTATCATCAAGTTTGGGTGAAAAAATATTTGCTGGTATTTCAAAAACTCCTAATTTTGGAAGCTTGGCAACTCCTTTCAATGAAAGTGCTTTTCCACAGTCTCTGCTTAGGGCTACTGAAGAGGAAAGAAATCATAGATACAGAACTGAGAACTACTTTTTTTGGTCAATTTTCAAGTAGCTACTACAAACCAAGTTGGATTTAGAGTTCCAAATTCCTCTATCTATATAGGAGAGAACAAAGTGAAACCTAAAAATAAAAACTACTACTGTAAACGAACGCTTCATCCTAGAAGAACAAAATTTATTGAACCAAGTGGGATTTGTGTACTGATCATTACCACCAAGTATCATCAAGATTGGGTGAAAAAATATATGCTGGTATTTCGGAAACTCGTAATTTCTTGGAAGCTTGGCAACCCTTTCCTTGAAAGTGCTTTTCCACAATCTGTGCCTAGGCTACTTGAGGAGGAACCAATCCATAGAGACAAAACTGAGAACTACTTTATTTTGTCAAGTTTCAAAGAGCTACTACAAATTATATTGAATTTGGAGTGCCAAATTCATCTATCTATATAAGAGAGAACAGAGTGAAACATATATATAAAAACGGCTACTGTAGACGAACGCTTCAACCTAGAAAAACACAATTTGGTGAGCCATCCGTGATTTGTGTACTGATCATTACCACCACGTATCATCAAGATTGGGTGAAAAAATATTTGCTGGTATTTCAGAACCTCGTTATTTCTTAGAAGCTTGGTCACCCCTCTCAATGAAAGTGCTTTTCCACAGTCTGTGCCTAGGGCTACATGAAGAGGAAAACAAACCATAGAGACAAAACTGAGAACTCCTTTATTTTGTCAAGTTTCAACGAGCTACTACAAACCATGTTGGATTTAGAGTTCCAAATTCATCTATCTATATACGAGAGAACAGAGTGAAACCTAAAAATAAAAACTGCTACTGTAAACGAATGCTTCAACCTAGAAGAACAAAATTTGGTGAGTCAAGTGGGATTTGTGTGCTTGTCATTACCTCCACGTATCATCCAGATTGGGTGAAAAAATATTTGCTGGTATTTCGGAAACTCGTTATATCTTGGAAGCTTGGCGACCCCTTTCAAAGAAAGTGCTTTTCCACAGTCTGTGCCTAGGACTACTTGAAGAGGAAACAAACCATAGAGACAAAACTGAGAACACCTTCATTTTGTCATGTTTCAAAGAGCTACTACAAACCATGTTGGATTTAGAGTTCCATATTCATCTATCTATGTAGGAGAGAACAGAGGGATACCTAAAAATATAAACTGCTACTGTAGATGAACGCTTCAACCTAGAAGAACAAAATTTGGTGAGCCAAGTGGGATTTGTGTACAGATCATTACCACCTGGTATCATCAAGATTGGGTGAAAAAATATTTGCTGGTATTTCAGAAACTCGTTATATCTTAGAAGCTTGGCAACCCCTCTCAATGAAAGTGCTTTTCCACAGTCTGTGCTTAGGGCTACTTGAAGAGGAAACAAGCCATAGATACAAAACTGAGAACTCCTTTATTTTGTCAAGTTTCAAAGACCTACCACAAACCACGTTGGATTTAGAGTTCCAAATTCATCTATCTCTATAGGAAAGAACAAAGTGAAACCTAAAAATAAAAACTGCTACTGTAAACGAACGCTTCAACCTAGAAAACCAAAATTTGGTGAGCCTAGTGGGATTTGTGTACTTGTCTTTACCACCACGTATCATCAAGATTGGTAGAAAAAATACTTGCTGATATTTCGGAAACTCGTAACTTCTTGGAAGCTTGGCAACTCCTTTCAATGAAAGTGCTTTTCCACAGTCTCTGCTTAGGGCTACTTTAAGAGGAAACAAATCATAGAGACAAAACTGAGAACCACTTTTTTTTGTCAAGTTACAAAGAGCTACTACAAACCATGTTGGATTTAGAGTTCCAAATTTATCTATCTATATAGGAGAGAACAGAGGAAAACCTAAAAATATAAACTTCTACTGTATGTGAACGCTTCAAACTAGAAGAACAAAATTTGGTGAGTCAAGTGGGATTTGTGTACCGATTATTACCACCAAGTATCATCAAGATTGGGTCGTATAATATTGGCTGGTATTTCGGAAACTTGTAATTTCTTGGAAGCTTGGCAAACCCTTTCATTGAAAGTGCTTTTCCACAGTCTGTGCCTAGGGCTACTTGAAGAGGAAACAAGCCATAGAGACAAAACTGAGAAATCCTTTTTTTTTGTTAAGTTTCAAAGAGGTACTACAAACCATGTTGGATTTAGAGTTCCAAATTCATCTATCTATAGAGGAGAGAACAGAGTGAAACCAAAAAATATAAACTGCTACTGTAAACGAATGCTTCAACCTAGAAGAACAAAATTTGGTGATTCAAGTGGGATTTGTTTACCGATTATTACCACCAAGTATCATCAAGATTGGGTGAAAAAATATTTGCTGGTATTTCGGAAACTCGTTATTTCTTAGAAGCTTGGCAACCCCTCTCAATGAAAGTGCTTTTCCACAGTCTGTGCCTAGGGCTACCTGAAGAGGAAACAAACCATAGAGACAAAACTGAGAACTACTTTATTTTGTCAAGTTTCAAAGAGCTACTACAAACCATGTTGGATTTAGAGTTCCAAATTCATCTATCTCTATAGGAGAGAACAAAGTGAAACCTAAAAATAAAAACTCCTACTGTAAACGAACGCTTCAACCTAGAAGAACAAAATTTGGTGAGCCAAGTGGGATTGTGTACTTGTCATTACCACCACGTATCATCAAGATTGAGTGAAAAAATATTTGCTGATATTTCGGAAACTCGTAATTTCTTAAAAGCTTGGCAACCCCTTTCAAAGAAAGTTCTTTTCCACACTCTCTGCTTAGGGCTACTTGAAGAGGAAACAAACCATAGAGACAAAACTGAGAATTACTTTTCTTTTTGTCACGTTTCAAAAAGCTACTACAAACCATGTTGTATTTAGAGTTCCAAATTCATCTATCGATATAGGAGAGAACAGAGGGAAACCTAAACATAAAAACTGCTACTGTACACGAACGCTTCAACCTAGAAGAACAAAATTTGGAGAGCCAAGTGGGATTTGTGTACTGATCATTACCACCAAGTATCATCAAGATTGGGTGAAAAAACATTTGCTGGTATTTCGGAAACTCGTTATTTCCTAGAAGCTTGGCAACCCCTCTCAATGAAAGTGCTTTTCCACAGTCTGTGCCTAGGACTACTTGAAGAGGAAACAAACCATAGAGACAAAACTGAGAACTCCTTTATTTTGTCAAGTTTCAAAGAGCTACTACAAACCACGTTGGATTTAGAGTTCCAAATTCATCTATCTATATAGGAGAGAACAAAGTGAAACCTAAAAATAAAAACTGCTACTGTAAACGAACGCTTCAACCTAGAAGAACAAAATTTCGTGAGCCAAGTGGGATTTGTGTTCTTGTCATTACCTCCATGTATCATCAAGATTGGGTGTAAAAATTTTGCTGGTATTTTGGAAACTCGTAATTTCTTAGAAGCTTGGCAACTCCTATCAATGAAAGTGCATTTCCACACTCTCTGCTTTGGGCTACTTGAAGAGGAAACAAATCATAGAGACAAAACTGAGAACGACTTTATGTTGTCAAGTTTCAAAGAGCTAATACAAACCATGTTGTATTTAGTGTTCCAAATTCATCTATCTATATAGGAGAGAACAGAGGGAAACCTAAAAATATAAACTGCTATTGTAAAGGAACGCTTCAAACTAGAAGAACAAAATTTGGTGAGTCAGTGGGATTTGTGTACCGATCTTTACCACCAAGTATCATCAAGATTGGGTGAAAAAATATATTCTAATATTTCGGAAACTCGTTATTTCTTGGAAGCTTGGCAACCCTTTTCAATGAAAGTGCTTTTCCACAGTTTGTGCCTAGAGCTACTTGAAGAGGAAACAAACCATAGAGACAAAACGGAGAACTCCTTTATTTTGTCAAGTTTCAATGAGCTACTATACACCATGTTGGATTGAGAGTTCCAAATTCATCTATCTATATAAGAGAGAACAGAGTGAAACCTACATATAAAACCTGCTACTGTAGACGACCCCTTCAACCTAGAATAACACAATTTGGTGAGCCAAGTGGGATTTCTGTACTGATCATTACCAAAACTTATCATCAAGATTGGGTGAAAAAATATTTGCTGGTATTTCGGAAACGTAATTTCTTGTAAGCTTGGCAACCCCTTTCAATGAAAGTGCTTTTACACAGTATCTGCTTAGGGCTACTTGAAGAGGAAACAAACCATAGAGACAAAAATGAGAACTTCTTTATTTTGTCAAGTTTCAAAGAGCTACTACAAAACATGTTGGATTTATAGTTCCAAATTCATCTATCTATATAGGAGAGAACAGAGTGAAACCTAAATATAAAAACTGCTAATGTAGACCATCCCTTAAACCTAGACGAACAAAATTTGGTGAGCCAAGTGGGATTTGTGTAGTTGTCATTACCACCACGTATCATCAATTTTGGTGAAAATATATTTGCTGGTATTTCGGAAACTAGTAATTTCTTGGAAGCTTGGCTACCCCTTTCAATGAAAGTGCTTTTCCAGAGTTTCTCCTTAGGCATACTTGAAGACGAAACAAACCATAGAGACTAAACTTAGAACTACTTTTTTCTGTCAAGTTTCAATGAGCTACTACAAACCATGTTGGATTTAGAGATACAAATTTATCTATCTATATAGGTGAGAACAGAGGGAAATCTAAACATAAAAACTGCTACTGTGGAAGAATGCTTCAACCTAGAATAACAAAATTTGGTGAGCCAAGTGGGATTTGTGTACTGATCATTAGCACCAAGTATCATCAAGATTGGGTGAAAAAATATTTGCTGGTATTTCGGAAACTCGTTATTTCTTAGAAGATTTGCAACCCCTCTCAATAAAAGTGCTTTTCCACAGTCTGTGCCTAGGGCTAATTGAAGAGGAAACAAACTATAGAGACAAAACTGAGAACTCCTTTATTTTGCCAAGTTTCAAAGAGCTACTACAAACCATGTTGGATTTAGAATTCCAATTTCATCTATCTATATAGGAGTGGACAGAGTGAAACCTAAATATAAAAACTGCTACTGTAAACGAACGCTTCAACCTAGAAGAACAAAATTTGGCGAGCCAAGTGGGATTAGTGTACTTGTCATTACCACGATGGATGATCAATCTGGTGAAAAAATATTTCCTGGTATTTCGGTAAATCGTAATTTTTTGGAAGCTTGGCAACCACTTTCAATGAAAGTGCTTTTCCACAGTCTCCTCTTAGGGCTACTTGAAGAGGAAAAAAACATAGAGACAACACTGAGAACTACTATTTTTTGTCTTATTTCAAACTGCTACTACAAACCGAGTTGGATTCAGAGTTCCAAATTCATCTATCTATATAGGAGAGAACAGAGGGAAACCTACATATAAAAACTGCTACTGTAGACGAACGCTTGAACTGAGAAGAAGAAAATTGGTGAACCAAGTGGGATTTGTGTACTGATCACTACCACCAAGTATCATCAAGATTGGGTGAAAAAATATCTGCTGGTATTTCGGAAACTCGTTATTTCTTAGAAGCTTGGCAACCTCTCTCAATGAAAGTGTTTTTCCACAGTCTATGCCTAGGGCTACTTGAAGGGGAAACAAACCATAGAGACAAAACTAGAACTCCTTTAATTTGTCAAGTTTCAAAGAGCTACTACAAACCATGTTGGATTTAGAGTTCAAAATTCATCTATCTATATAGGAGAGAACAGAGGGAAACCTAAATATAAAAACTGCATCTGTAGACGAACGCTTCAACCTAGAAGAACATAATTTGGTGAGCCAAGTGGGATTTGTGTACTGATAATTACCACCACGTATCATCAAGATTGGGTGAAAAAATATTTGCTGGTATTTCAAAACTCGTAATTTCTTAGAAGCTTGGCAACTATCTTAATGAAAGTGCTTTTCCACAATCTGTTCCTAGGGCTACTTGAAGAGGAAACAAACCATAGGGACAAAACTGAGAACTCCATTATTTTTTCAAGTGTCAAAGAGCTACTACAAACCACGTTTGATTTAGAGTTCCAAATTCATTTATGTAAATTAGAGAGAACAGAGGGAAACCTAAATATTAAAACTGCTACTGTAGATGAACGCTTCAACCTAGAAGACCAAATTTGGTGAGCCAAGTGGGATTTGTGTACTGATCATTACCAAAACGTATCATCAAGATTGGGTGAAAAAATATTTGCTGGTGTTTCGGAAACTCGTTATTTCTTTGAAGCCTGGCAACCCCTCTCAATGAAAGTGGTTTTCCACAGTCTCTGCTTAGGGCTACTTGAAGAGGAAACAAATCATAGTGACAAAAGTGAGAACTCCTTTATTTTGTCAAGTTTCAAAGAGCTACTACAAACCATGTTGGATTTACAGTTCCAAATTCATCTATCTAAATAGGAGAGAACAGAGTGAAAAATAAAAATAAAAACTGCTACTGTAAACGAACTGTTCAACCTAGAAGAACAAAATTTGGTGAGCCAGGTGGGATTTGTGTACTTGTCATTACCACCACGTATCAACAAGATTTTTTGAAAAAATATTTGCTGGTATATCGGAAACTCGTAATTTCATGGAAGAATGGCAACCTCTTTCAATGAAAGTGCATTTCTACAGTCTCTGCTTAGGGCTACTTGAAGAAGAAACAATCCATAGAGACAAAACTGAGAACTCCTTTTTTTTGTCAAGTTTCAAAGAGCTACTACAAACCATGTTGGTTTTTGAGTTCCAAATTCATCTATCTATATAGGAGAGAACAGAGGGAAACCTAAATATAAAAATTGGTACTGTAGACGAACGCTTCAACCTAGAAGAACAAAATTTGGTGAGCCAAGTGGGATTTGTGTACTGATCATTACCATGAAGTATCATCCCGATTGGGTGAAAAAATATTTGCTGGTATTTCAGAAACTCGTGATTTCTTAGAAGCTTGGCAACCCCTCTCAATGAAAGTGCTTTTCCACAGTCTCTGCTTGGGGCTACTTAGAGAGGAAACAAATCATAGAGACAAAACTGAGAACTACGTTTTAGTCAATTTCAAAGAGCTACAACAAATCCTGCTGGATTTAGAGTTCCAAATTCATCTATCTAAATAGGAGAGAAGAGAGGGAAACCTAAGTATAAAAACTGCTACTGTAGACGAACGCTTCAACCTAGAAGAATACAATTTGGTGAGCCAAGTGGGATTTGTGTATTGATAATTACCACCACGTATCATCAAGATTGGGTGAAAAAAAATTTGCTGGTATTTCGGAAACTCGTAATTTTTTAGAAGCTGCACAACCCCTCTCAATGAAAGTGCTTTTCCACAGTCTGTGCCTAGGGCTATTGAAGAGGAAACAAACCATAGAAACAAAACTGAAAACCCCTTTATTTTGTCAAGTTTCAAAGAGCTACTGCTAACCATGTTGGATTTAGAGTTCAACATTCATCTATCTATATAGGAGAGGACAGAGTGAAACCTAAATATAAAAACTGCTACTGTAAACGAACGCTTCAACCTAGAAGAACAAAATTTGGCGAGCCAAGTGGGATTAGTGTACTTGTCATTACCACGATGGATGATCAATCTGGTGAAAAAATATTTCCTGGTATTTCGGTAAATCGTAATTTTTTGGAAGCTTGGCAACCACTTTCAATGAAAGTGCTTTTCCACAGTCTCCTCTTAGGGCTACTTGAAGAGGAAAAAAACATAGAGACAACACTGAGAACTACTATTTTTTGTCTTATTTCAAACTGCTACTACAAACCGAGTTGGATTCAGAGTTCCAAATTCATCTATCTATATAGGAGAGAACAGAGGGAAACCTACATATAAAAACTGCTACTGTAGACGAACGCTTGAACTGAGAAGAAGAAAATTGGTGAACCAAGTGGGATTTGTGTACTGATCACTACCACCAAGTATCATCAAGATTGGGTGAAAAAATATCTGCTGGTATTTCGGAAACTCGTTATTTCTTAGAAGCTTGGCAACCTCTCTCAATGAAAGTGTTTTTCCACAGTCTATGCCTAGGGCTACTTGAAGGGGAAACAAACCATAGAGACAAAACTAGAATTCCTTTAATTTGTCAAGTTTCAAAGAGCTACTACAAACCATGTTGGATTTAGAGTTCAAAATTCATCTATCTATATAGGAGAGAACAGAGGGAAACCTAAATATAAAAACTGCATCTGTAGACGAACGCTTCAACCTAGAAGAACATAATTTGGTGAGCCAAGTGGGATTTGTGTACTGATAATTACCACCACGTATCATCAAGATTGGGTGAAAAAATATTTGCTGGTATTTCAAAACTCGTAATTTCTTAGAAGCTTGGCAACTATCTTAATGAAAGTGCTTTTCCACAATCTGTTCCTAGGGCTACTTGAAGAGGAAACAAACCATAGGGACAAAACTGAGAACTCCATTATTTTTTCAAGTGTCAAAGAGCTACTACAAACCACGTTTGATTTAGAGTTCCAAATTCATTTATGTAAATTAGAGAGAACAGAGGGAAACCTAAATATTAAAACTGCTACTGTAGATGAACGCTTCAACCTAGAAGACCAAATTTGGTGAGCCAAGTGGGATTTGTGTACTGATCATTACCAAAACGTATCATCAAGATTGGGTGAAAAAATATTTGCTGGTGTTTCGGAAACTCGTTATTTCTTTGAAGCCTGGCAACCCCTCTCAATGAAAGTGGTTTTCCACAGTCTCTGCTTAGGGCTACTTGAAGAGGAAACAAATCATAGTGACAAAAGTGAGAACTCCTTTATTTTGTCAAGTTTCAAAGAGCTACTACAAACCATGTTGGATTTACAGTTCCAAATTCATCTATCTAAATAGGAGAGAACAGAGTGAAAAATAAAAATAAAAACTGCTACTGTAAACGAACTGTTCAACCTAGAAGAACAAAATTTGGTGAGCCAGGTGGGATTTGTGTACTTGTCATTACCACCACGTATCAACAAGATTTTTTGAAAAAATATTTGCTGGTATATCGGAAACTCGTAATTTCATGGAAGAATGGCAACCTCTTTCAATGAAAGTGCATTTCTACAGTCTCTGCTTAGGGCTACTTGAAGAAGAAACAATCCATAGAGACAAAACTGAGAACTCCTTTTTTTTGTCAAGTTTCAAAGAGCTACTACAAACCATGTTGGTTTTTGAGTTCCAAATTCATCTATCTATATAGGAGAGAACAGAGGGAAACCTAAATATAAAAATTGGTACTGTAGACGAACGCTTCAACCTAGAAGAACAAAATTTGGTGAGCCAAGTGGGATTTGTGTACTGATCATTACCATGAAGTATCATCCCGATTGGGTGAAAAAATATTTGCTGGTATTTCAGAAACTCGTGATTTCTTAGAAGCTTGGCAACCCCTCTCAATGAAAGTGCTTTTCCACAGTCTCTGCTTGGGGCTACTTAGAGAGGAAACAAATCATAGAGACAAAACTGAGAACTACGTTTTAGTCAATTTCAAAGAGCTACAACAAATCCTGCTGGATTTAGAGTTCCAAATTCATCTATCTAAATAGGAGAGAAGAGAGGGAAACCTAAGTATAAAAACTGCTACTGTAGACGAACGCTTCAACCTAGAAGAATACAATTTGGTGAGCCAAGTGGGATTTGTGTATTGATAATTACCACCACGTATCATCAAGATTGGGTGAAAAAAAATTTGCTGGTATTTCGGAAACTCGTAATTTTTTAGAAGCTGCACAACCCCTCTCAATGAAAGTGCTTTTCCACAGTCTGTGCCTAGGGCTATTGAAGAGGAAACAAACCATAGAAACAAAACTGAAAACCCCTTTATTTTGTCAAGTTTCAAAGAGCTACTGCTAACCATGTTGGATTTAGAGTTCAACATTCATCTATCTAAATAGGAGAGAACAGAGGGAAACCTAAATATAAACACTGCCTCTGTAGACGAACGCTTCAACCTAGATGAACATAATTTGGTGAGCCAAGTGGGATTTGTGTACTGATCATTACCACCACGTATCATCAAGATTGGGTGAAATAATATTTGCGGGTATTTCGGAAACTCGTAATTTCTTAGAATCATGGCAACCATCTCAATGAAAGTGCTTTTCCACAATCTGTGCCTAGGGCTACTTGAAGAGGAAACAAATCATAGAGACAAAACTGAGAACTCCTTTATTTTGTCAAGTGTCAAAGAGCTACTACAAACCACGTTTTATTTAGTGCTCCAAATTCATCTATCTCTATAGGAGAGAACAGAGGGAAACATAAATATTAAAACTGCCAGTGTAGACGAAGCTTCAAACTAGAAGAAAAAAGTTTGGTGAGCCAAGTGGGATTTGTGTACTGATCATTACCAAAACGTATCATCAAGATTGGGTGAAAAAATATTTGCTGGTGTTTCGGAAACTCGTTATTTCTTAGAAGCTTGGCAACTCCTCTCAATGAAAGTGCTTTTCCACAGTCTGTGCCTAGGGCTACTTAAAGAGGAAACAAACCATAGAGACAAAACTGTGAACTTCTTTATTTTGTCAAGTTTCAAAGAGCTACTACAAACCATGTTGGATTTAGAGTTCCAAATTCATCTATCTAAATAGGAGAGAACAGAGGGAAACCTAAATATAAAAACTGCTACTGTAGACGAATGCTTCAACCTAGAAGAACAAAATCTGGTGAGCCAAGTGTGATTTGTGTACTGATCATTACCACCAAGTATCATCAAGATTGCGTGAAAAAATATTTGCTAGTATTTCAGAAACTCGTTATTTCGTAGAAGCTTGGCAACCCCTCTCAATGAAAGTGGTTTTCCATAGTCTGTGCCTAGGCCTACTTGAAGAGTAAACAAACCATAGAGAGTAAACTGAGAACTCCTTTATTTTGTCAAGTTACCAAAAGCTACTACAAACCATGTTGGATTTAGAGTTCCACATTCATCTATCTATATATTAGAGAACAGAGTAAAACGTAAAAATAAAAACTGGTACTGTAGACGAACGCTTCAACCTAGAAGAAAAAAGTTTGGTGAGCCAAGTGGGATTTGTGTATTGATCATTACCACAAAGTATCATCAAGATTGGGTGAAAAAATATTTGCTGGTATTTTGGAAACTCGTTATTTCTTAGAAGCTTGGCAACCCCTCTCAATGAAAGTGCTTTTCCACAGTCTGTGCCTAGGGCTACTTGAAGAGTAAACAAACCATAGAGACAAACTGAGAACTACTTTATTTTGTCAAGTTTCAAAGAGCTACTACAAAACATGTTGGATTTAGAGTTCCAAAATCATCTATCTAAATAAGAGAGATCAGAGGGAAACCTAAGTACAAAAAATGCTACTATAGACGAACGATTCAACCTAGAAGAACACAATTTGGTGAGCCAGTGGGATTCGTGTCCTGACAATTACCACCACGTATCATCAAGATTGGGTGAAAATATATTTGCTGGTATTTCAGAAACTCATAGAATTTCCTAGAAGCTTGGCAACTCCTCTCAAAGAAAGTGCTTTTCCACAGTCTGTGCCTAGGGCTACTTGAAGAGGAAACAAACCATGGAGACAAAACTGAGAACTCCTTTATTTTGTCAAGTGTCAAAGAGCTACTAAAAACCATGTTGGCTTTAGAGTTCCAAATTCATCTATGTAAATTAGAGAGAACAGAGGAAAACCTAAATATAAAAACTGCCTCTGTAGACGAACGATTCAACCTAGAAGAACACAATTTGGTGAGCCAAGTGGGATTTGTGTACTGATAATTACCACCACGTATCATCAAGATTTTGTGAAATAATATTTGCTGGTATTTCGGAATCTCGTAATTTCTTAGAAGCTTGGCCACCCTTAACAATGAAAGTGCTTTTCCACAATCCGTGCCTTGGGCTACTTGAAGAGGCAACAAACCATAGAGACAAAACTGAGAACTCCTTTATTTTGTCAAGTGTCAAAGAGCTACTAGAAACCACGTTGGATTTAGAGTTCCAAATTCATCTATCTATATAGGAGAGAAGAGAGGTTAACCTAAATATTAATACTGCCACTGTAGACGAACACTTCAAACTAGAAGAAACAAGTTTGGTGAGCCAAGTGGGATATGTGTACTGATCATTACCAAAATGTATCATCAAGATAGGGTGAAAAAATATTTGCTGGTATTTCGGAAACTCGTTATTTCTTAGAAGCTTGGCAACCCCTCTCAATATCAGTGCTTTTCCACAATCTGTGCCTAGGGCTAATTGAAGAGGAAACAAACCATAGAGACAAAACTGAGAACTACTTTATTTTGTCAAGTGTCAAAGAGCTACTACAAACTATGTTGGATTTAGAGTTCCAAATTCATCTATGTAAATTAGAGAGAACAGAGTGAAACCTAATATTAAAACTGCTACTGTAGACGAACGCTTCAACATAGAAGAAAAAAGTTTGGTGAGCCAAGTGGGATTTGTGTACTGATCATTACCAAAACCTATCATCAAGATTGGGAGAAAAACATTTGCTGGTGTTTTGGAAACTCTTTATTTCTTAGAAGCTTGGCAACCCCTCTAAATATAAGTGCTTTTCCACAATCTGTGCCTAGGGCTACTTGAAGAGGAAACAAACCATCGAGACAAAACTGAGAACTACTTTATTTTGTCAAGTGTCAAAGAGCTACCTCAAACCATGTTGGCTTTAGAGTTCCAAATTCATCTATGTAAATTAGAGAGAACAGAGGGAAACCTAAATATAAAAACTGCCTCTGTAGACGAACGCTTCAACCTAGAAAACAAAATCTGGTGAGCCAAGTGTGATTAGTGTATTGATCATGACCACCAAGTATCATCAAGATTGGGTGAAAAAATATTTGCTGGTATTTCGGAAACTTGTTATTTCTTAGAAACTTGGCAACCCCTCTTAATGAAAGTGGTTTTCCACAGTATCTGCTAAGGACTACTTGATGAGGAAACAAACCATGGAGACAAAACTGAGAACTCCTTTATTTTGTCAAGTGTCAAAGAGCTACTACAAACCATGTTGGATTTAGAGTTCCAACTTCATCTATCTATATAGGAGAGAACAGAGGGAAACCTAATTATAAAAACTGATACTGTGACGAACGCTGCAACCTAGAAGAACAAAATTTGGTGAGCCAAGTGGGATTTGTGTACTGATCATTACCAAAACCTATCATCAAGATTGGGTGAAAAATATTTGCTGGTATTTCGAAACTCGTAATTTCTTAGAAGCTTGGCAACCCCTCTCAATGCAAGAGCTTTTCCACAGTCTGTGCCTAGGCCTACTTGAAGAGGAAAAAAACCATAGAAAAAAAACTGAGAACTCCTTTATTTTGTCAAGTTTCAAAGAGCTACTACAAACCATGTTGGATTTAGAGTTCCAAATTCATCTATCTAAATAGGAGAGAACAGAGGGAAAGGTAAATATATAAACGGCTACTCTAGACGAATGCTTCAACCTAGGAAAACACAATTTGGTGAGCCAAGTGGGATTTGTGTACTGATAATTACCACCACGTATCATCAAGACTGGGTGTAAAAATATTTGCTGGTGTTTCGGAAACTCGTAATTTCTTAGAAGCTTTTCAACACCTTTCAATGAAAGTGCATTTTCACACTCTGTGCCTAGAGCTACTTGAAGAGGAAACAAACCATACAGACAAAACTGCGAACTCCTTTATTTTGTCAAGTTTCAAAGAGCTACTACAAACCATGTTGGATTTAGAGTTCCAAATTCATCTATCTAAATAGGAGAGAACAGAGGGAAACCTAAATATAAAAACTGCCTCTGTAGACGAACGCTTCAACCTAGAAGAACAAAATTTGGTGAGCCAACAAGGATTCGTGTGCTTTTCATTACCACCACGTATCATCAAGATTGGGTGATAAAATATTTGTTGGTATTTCGGAAACTCGTAATTTCTTGGAAGCTTGGCAACCTCTTTCAATGAAAGTGCTTTTCCACAGTCTGTGCTTAGGGCTACTTGAAGAGGAAACACACCATAGAGAGAAAACTGAGAACTCCTTTATTTTGTCAAGTTTCAAAGAGCTACTACAAACCATGTTGGATTTAGAGTTCCAAATTCATCTATCTAAATCGGAGAGAACAGAGGGAAACATAAATATAAACACTGCTACTCTAGACGAACGCTTCAACCTAGAAGAACTAAATTTGGTGAGCCAAGTGGCATTAGTGTACTGATCATTATCACCATGTATCATCAAGTTTGGGTGAAAAAATATTTGCTGGTATTTCCGAAACTCGTTATTTCTTAGAAGCTTGGCAACCCCTCTCAATGAAAGTGGTTTTCCACAGTCTCTGCTTAGGGCTACTTGAAGAGGAAACAAATCATAGAGACAAAACTGAGAACTAATTTTTTTGCTCAAGTTTAAAAGAGCTTCTACAAACCATGTTGGATTTAGAGTTCCAAATTCATCTATCTATATAGGAGAGAACAGAGGGAAACCTAAATATAAAAACTGCTACTGTAGACGAACGCTTCAACCTAGAAGAACAAAATTTGGTGAGAAAAGTGGGATTTGTGTACTGATCATTACCACCACGTATCATCAAGATTGGGTGAAAAAATATTTGCTGGTGTTTCGGAAACTCGTAATTTCTTAGAAGCTTGGCAACACCTCTCAATGAAAGAGCTTTTCCACAGTCTGTCCCTAGGGCTACTTGAAGAGGAAAGAAACCATAGAGACAAAACTGAGAACTCTTTTATTTGTCAAGTTTCAAAGAGCTACTACAAACCATATTGGATATAGAGTTCCAAATTCATCTATCTATATAGGAGAGAACAGAGGGAAACCTAAATATAAAAACTGCTACTGTAGATGAACGCTTCAACCTAGAAGAAAAATGTTTGGTGAGCCAAGTGGGATTTGTGTACTGATAATTACCACCAAGTGTCATCAAGATTGGGTGAAAAAATATTTGCTGGTATTTCAGAAACTGGTTATTTCTTAGAAGCCTGGCAACCCCTCTCAATGAAAGTGGTTTTCCACAGTCTCTGCTTAGGGCTACTTGAAGAGGAAACAAATCATAGTGAAAACCTGAGAACTACTTTTTTTTGGTCAAGTTTCAAAGAGCTACTACTAACCATGTTGGATTTAGAGTTCCAAATTCATCTATGTATATAGGAGAGAACAGAGGGAATCCTAAATATAAAAAGTGCTACTGTAGACGAACGCTTCATCCTAGTAGAATAAAATTTGGTGAGCCAAGTGGGATTTGTGTACTTTTCATTACCACCACGTATCATTAAGATTTGGTAAAAAAATATTTGCTGGTATTTCGGAAACTCGTAGTTTCTTGGAAGCTTGGCAACCCCTTTATATGAAAGTGCTTTTCCATAGTCTCTGCTTAGGGATACTTGAAGAGGAAACAAACGATAGAGTCAAAACTGAGAACTACTTTTTTTGTCAAGTTTCAAAGTGCTACTACAAACCATGTTGGATTTAGAGTTCCAAATTCATCTATATACTTAGGAGAGAACAGAGAGAAATAAATATAAAAATTGCCTCTGTAGACGAACGCTTCAACCTAGAAGACTACAATTTGGTGAATCAAGTGGGATTTGTGTACTGATAAGTACCACCACGTATCATCAGGATTGGGTGAAAAAAAATTTGCTGGTATTTCGGAAACTCGTAATGTTTTAGAAGCCTTGCAACCCCTCTCAATGAAAGTGCTTTTCCACAGTCTGTGCCTAGGGCTACTTGAAGAGGAAACAAACCATAGAATCAAACTGAGAACTCCTTTATTTTGTCAAGTGTCAAAGAGCTACTACCAACCACGTTGGATTTAGAGTTCCAAATTCATTTATCTATATAGGAGAAAACAGAGGGAAACAAAAATATTAAAACTGCCACTGTAGAAAAACGCTTCAAACTAGAAGAAAAAAGTTAGGTGAGCCAAGTGGGATTTGTGTACTGATCATTACCAAAATGTATCATCAAGATTGGGTGAAAAAATATTTGCTGGTGTTTCGGAAACTCCTTATTTCTTAGAAGCTTGGCAACCCCTCTCAATATAAGTGCTTTTCCACAATCTGTGCATAGGGATACTTGAAGAGGAAACAAACCATAGAGACAAAACTGAGAACTACTTTATTTTGTCAAGTGTCAAAGAGCTACTACAAACCATGTTGGATTTGGAGTTCCAAATTCATCTATGTAAATTAGAGAGAACAGAGGGAAACCTAAATATTAAAACTGCTACTGTAGACGAACGCTTCAACCTAGAAGAACAAAAATTGGTGAACCAAGTGGGATTTGTGTAATGATAATTACCACCACGTATCATCATGATTGGGTGTAAAAATATTTGCTGGTGTTTCGGAAACTCGTAATTTCTTAGAAGCTTGGAAACACCTCTCAATGAAAGTGCTTTTTCACAGTCTGTGCCTAGGGTTACTTGAAGAGGAAACACACCATAGAAACAAAACTGAGAAATCCTTTATTTTTTCAAGTTTCAAAGAGCTACTACAAACCATGTTGGAATAAGAGTTCCAAATTCATCGATCTAAATAGGAGAGAACAGAGGGAAACCTAAATATAAAAACTGCCTCTGTAGACGAACGCTTCAACCTAGAAGAACAGAATTTGGTGAGCTAAGTGGGATTTGTGTAATGTTAATTACCACCAGGTGTCATCAAGATTGGGTGAAAAAATATTTGCTGGTATTTCGGAAACTCGTTATTTCTTTGAAGCTTGGCAACCCCTCTCAATGAAAGTTATTTTCCACACTCTGTGCCTAGGGCTACTTGGAGAAGAAACAAACCATAGAGACAAAGCTGAGAACTCTTTTATTTTTTCCAGTTTCAATGAGCTACTACAAACCCTGTTGGATTTAGAGTTCCAAATTCATCTATCTAAATAGGAGAGAACAGAGGGAAACCTAAATATAGAAACTGCCTCTGTAGACGAACGCTTCAACCTAGAAGAACAAAATTTGGTGAGCCAACAAGGACTCGTGTGCTTTTCATTACCAACACGTATCATCAAGACTGGGTGAAAAAATATTTGCTGGTATTTCCGAAACTCGTAATTTCTTGGAAGCTTGGCAACCCCTCTCAATGAAAGTGCTTTTCCACAATCTTTGCCTAAGGCTACTTGAAGAGGAAACAAACCACAGAGACAAAACTGAGAACTCCTTTATTTTGTCATGTGTCAAAGAGCTACTACAAACCATGTTGGATTTAGAGTTCCAAATTTATCTATCTAAATAGGAGAGAACAGAGGGAAACCTAAATATAAAAAATGCTACTGTAGACGAATGCTTCAACCTAGAAGAACACAATTTGGTGAGCCAAGTGGGATTTGTGTAATGTTAATTACCACCAGGTATCATCAAGATTGGGTGTAAAAATATTTTCTGGTGTTTCGGAAACTCGTAATTTCTTAGAAGGTTTGCAACCCTTCTCAATGAAAGTGCTTTTTCACACACTGTGCCTAGAGCTACTTGAATAGGAAACACACCATAGAGACAAAACTGAGAACTCCTTTATTTTGTCAAGTGTCAAAGAGCTTCTACTAACCATGTTGGATTTAGAGTTCCAAATTCATCTATCTAAATCGGAGAGAACAGAGGGAAACATAAATATAAACACTGCTACTCTAGACGAACGCTTCAACCTAGAAGAACTAAATTAGGTGAGCCAAGTGGGATTTGTGTACTGATCATTACCACCATGTATCATCAAGTTTGGGTGAAAAAATATTTGCTGGTATTTCTGAAACTCGTTATTTCTTAGAAGCTTGGCAACGCTTCACAATGAAAGTGGTTTTCCACAGTCTCTGCTTAGGGCTACTTGAAGAGGAAACAAATCATAGAGACAAAACTGAGAACTACTTTTTTTGGTCAAGTTTCAAAGAGCTTCTACAATCCATGTTGGATTTAGAGTTCCAACTTCATCTATCTATATAGTAGAGAACAGAGGGAAACCTAAATATAAAAACTGCTACTGTAGATGAACGCTTCAACCTAGAAGAATAAATTTTTTGAGCCAAGTGGGATTTTTGTACTGATCATTACCACCACGTATCATCAAGATTGGGTGAAAAAATATTTGCCGGTATTTCATAAACTCGTAATTTCTTAGAAGCTTGGCAACATCTCTCAATGAAAGCCTTTTCCACAGTCTGTCCCTAGGGCTACGTGAAGAGGAAAGAAATCATAGAGACAAAACTGAGAACTCTTTTATTTGTCAAGTTTCAAAGAGCTACTACAAACCATGTTGGATTTAGAGTTCCAAATTCATCTATCTATATAGGAGAGAACAGAGGGAAACCTAAATATAAAAACTGCTACTGTAGACGAACGCTTCAACCTAGAAGAAAAATGTTTGGTGAGCCAAGTGGGATTTGTGTACTGATCATTACCACCAAGTGTCATCAAGATTGGGTGAAAAAATATTTGCTGGTATTTCGGAAACTAGTTATTTCTTAGATGCCTGGCAACCCCTCTCAATGAAAGTGCTTTTCCACAGTCTCTGCTTAGGGCTACTTGAAGAGGAAACAAATCATAGTGACAAAACTGAGAACTAC
>NC_135322.1:25344842-25379612 GCF_048772815.1 Callospermophilus lateralis | reverse complement strand
GAGCTACTACAAACCATGTTGGATTTAGAATTCCAATTTCTTCTATCTATATAGGAGAGGACAGAGTGAAACCTAAATATAAAAACTGCTACTGTAAACGAACGCTTCAACCTAGAAGAACAAAATTTGGTGAGCCAAGTGGGATTAGTGTACTTGTCATTACCACGATGTATGATCAATTGGGTGAAAAAATATTTCCTGGTATTTCGGTAACTCGTAATTTTTTGGAAGCTTGGCAACCACTTTCAATGAAAGTGCTTTTCCACAGTCTCCGCTTAGGGCTACTTTAAGAGGAAAAAAACATAGAGACAACACTGAGAACTACTATTTTTTGTCTCATTTCAAACAGCTACTACAAACCATGTTGGATTCAGAGTTCCAAATTCATCTATCTATATAGGAGAGAACAGAGGGAAACCTACATATAAAAACTGCTACTGTAGACGAACGCTTCAACGTAGAAGAAGAAAATTGGTGAACCAAGTGGGATTTGTGTACTGATCACTACCACCAAGTATCATCAAGATTGGGTGAAAAAATATTTGCTGGTATTTCGGAAACTCGTTATTTCTTAGAAGCTTGACAACCTCTCTCAATGAAAGTGCTTTTCCACAGTCTATGCCTAGGGCTACTTGAACAGGAAACAAACCATAGAGACAAAACTGAGAACTCCTTTATTTTTTCAAGTGTCAAAGAGCTACTACAAACCACGTTTGATTTAGAGTTCCAAATTCATCTATGTAAATTAGAGAGAACAGAGGGAAACCTAAATATTAAAACTGCTACTGTAGATGAACGCTTCAACCTAGAAGAACAAAATTTGGTGAGCCAGTGGGATTTGTGTACTGATCATTACCACCATGTATCATCAAGATTGGGTGACAAAATATTTGCTGGTATTTCGGAAACTCATTATTTCTTAGAAGCTTGGCAACCCCTCTAAATGAAAGTGGTTTTCCACAGTCTCTGCTTAGGGCTACTTGAAGAAAACAAACCATAGAGACAAAACTGAGAACTCCTTTATTTTGTCAAGTTTCAAAGACCTACTACCAACCATGTTGGATTTACAGTTCCAAATTCATCTATCTATATAGGAGAGATCAAAGTGAATCCTAAAAATAAAAACTGCTACTGTAAACGAACGCTTCAACCTAGAAGAACAAAATTTAGTGAGCCAAGTGGGGTTTGTGTACTTGTCATTACCACCACGTATCATCAAGATTTTGTGAAAAAATTTTGCTGGAATTTCGGAAACTCGTAATTTCTTGGAAGCTTGGCAACTCCTTTCAATGAAAGTGCTTTTCCACAGTCTCTGCTTAGGGCTACTTGAAGAAGAAACAAATCATAGAGAAAAAACTGAGAACTAATTTGTTTTGTCAAGTTTCAAAGAGCTACTACAAAACATGTTGGATTTAGAGTTCCAAATTCATCTATCTATATAGGAGAGAACAGAGTGAAACCTAAATATAAAAACTGCTAATGTAGACCAACGCTTAAACCTAGACGAAGAAAATTTGGTGAGCCAAGTGGGATTTGTGTACTTGTCATTACCACCACGTATCATCAATTTGGGTGAAAAAATATTTGCTGGTATTTCGGAAACTAGTAATTCTTGGAAACTTGGCAACCCCTTTCAATGAAAGTGCTTTTCCAGAGTCTCTCCTTAGGGCTACTTGAAGAGGAAACAAACCATAGAGACTAAACTTAGAACTACTTTTTTTTGTCAAGTTTCAATGAGCTACTACAAACCATGTTGGATTTAGAGTTCCAAATTTATCTATCTATATAGTTGAGAACAGAGGGAAATCTAAACATAAAAACTGCTACTGTGGAAGAATGCTTCAACCTAGAATAACAAAATTTGGTGAGCCAAGTGGGATTTGTGTACTGATCATTACCACCAAGTATCATCAAGATTGGGTGAAAAAATATTTGCTGGTATTTCGGAAACTCGTTATTTCTTAGAAGTTTTGCAACCCCTCTCAATAAAAGTGCTTTTCCACAGTCTGTGCCTAGGGCTAATTGAAGAGGAAACAAACTATAGAGACAAAACTGAGAACTCCTTTATTTTCTCAAGTTTCAAAGAGCTACTACAAACCATGTTGGATTTAGAATTCCAATTTCATCTATCTATATAGGAGAGAACAGAGTAAAACCTAAATATATAAACTGCTACTGTAAACGAACGCTTCAACCTAGAAGAACAAAATTTGGTGAGCCAAGTGGGATTAGTGTACTTGTCATTACCTCGATGGATCTTCAAGATTGGGTGAAAAAATATTTCCTGGTATTTCGATAACTGGTAATTTTTTGGAAGATTGGCAACCACTTTCAATGAAAGTGCTTTTCCACAGTCTCCTCTTAGTGCTACTTGAAGAGGAAAAAAACATAGAGACAACACTGAGAACTACTATTTTTGTCTCATTTCAAACAGCTACTACAAACCATGTTGGATTTAGAGTTCCAAATTCATCTATCTATATAGGAGAGAACAGAGGGAAACCTACATATAAAATCTGCTACTGTAGACGAACGCTTCAAGTTAGAAGAAGAAAATTGGTGAGCCAAGTGGGATTTGTGTACTGATCACTACCACCAAGTATCATCAAGATTGGGTGAAAAAATATTTGCTGGTATTTCCGAAACTCTTTATTTCTTAGAAGCTTGGCATCCCCTCTCAATGAAAGAGCTTTTCCACATTCTGAGCCTAGGGCTACTTAAAGAAAAAACAAACCATAGATACAAAACTGAAAACTACTTTATGTTGTCAAGTTTCAAACAGCTAATACAAACCATGTTGTATTTAGTGTTCCAAATTCATCTATCTATATAGGAGAGAACAGAGGGAAACCTAAAACTGTAAACTACTACTGTGAACGAACGCTTCAACATAGAAGAACAAAATTTGGTGAGCCAAGTGGCATTTGTGGACTGATCCTTGCAACCACGGATCATCAAGATTTGGTCAAAAAATATTTGCTGGTATTTCGGAAACTTTTTATTTCTTAGAAACTTGGCATCCCCTCTCAATGAAAGTGCTTTTCCACATTCTGTGGCTAGGGCTACTTGAAGAGGAAACAAACCATAGAGACAAAACTAGAACTCCTTTAATTTGTCAAGTTTCAAAGAGCTACTACAAACCATGTTGGATTTAGAGTTCAAAATTCATCTATCTATATAGGAGAGAACAGAGGGAAACCTAAATATAAAAACTGCCACTGTAGACGAACGGTTCAACCAGAAGAACATAATTTGGTGAGCCAAGTGGGATTTGTGTACTGATAATTACCACCACGTATCATCAAGATTGGGTGAAAGAATATTTGCTGGTATTTCAGAAACTCGTGATTTCTTAGAAGCTTGGCAACCCCTCTCAATGAAAGTGCTTTTCCACAGTCTCTGCTTGGGGCTACTTAGAGAGGAAACAAATCATAGAGACAAAACTGAGAACTACGTTTTAGTCAAGTTTCAAAGAGCTACGACAAATCCTGTTGTATTTAGAGTTCCTAATTCATCTATCTAAATAGGAGAGAAGAGAGGGAAACCTAAGTATAAAAACTGCTACTGTAGACGAACGCTTCAACCTAGAAGAATACAATTAGGTGAGCCAAGTGGGATTTGTGTAATGATAATTACCACCACGTATCAACAAGATTGGGTGAAAAAAAATTCGCTGGTATTTCGGAAACTCGTAATTTTTTAGAAGCTGGGCAACCCCTCTCAATGAAAGTGCTTTTAAACAGTCTGTGCCTAGGGCTACTTGAAGAGGAAAGAAACCATAGAGACAAAACTGAGAACTACGTTTTGGTCAAGTTTCAAAGAGCTACTACAAACCATGTTGGATTTAGAGTTCCAAATTCATCTATCTAAATAGGAGAGAACGGAGGGAAACCTAAATATAAAAACTGCTACTGTAAACGAGCGCTTCAACCTAGAAGAACAAAATTTGGCGAGCCAAGTGGGACTGGTGTACTGATCATTACCACCACGTTTCATCAAGATTGGGTGTAAATATATTTGCTGGTATTTCGGAGACTTGTAATTTCTTGGAAGCTGGGCAGCCCCTTTCAATGAAAGTACTTTTCCACCGTCTCTGCTTAGGGCTACTTGAAGAGGAAACAAATCATAGAGACAAAACTGAGAACTCCTTTATTTTGTCAAGTGTCAAAGAGCTACTACAAACCATGTTGGATTTAGAGTTCCAAATTCATCCATCTAAATAGGAGAGAACAGAGGGCAACCTAAATATGAAAACTGCTACTGTAGACGAACGCTTCAAACTAGAAGAACAAAATCTGGTGAGCCAAGTGTGATTTGTGTACTGATCATGACCACCAAGTATCATCAAGATTGGGTGAAAAAATATTTGCTGGTATTTCGGAAACTCGTTATTTCTTAGAAGCTTGGCAACCCCTCTCAATGAAAGTGGTTTTCCACAGTCTCTGCCTAGGGCTACTTGAAGAGGAAACAAACCATAGAAACAAAACTGAAAACCCCTTTATTTTGTCAAGTTTCAAAGAGCTACTGCTAACCATGTTGGATTTAGAGTTCAACATTCATCTATCTAAATAGGAGAGAACAGAGGGAAACCTAAATATAAAAACTGAATCTGTAGACGAACGCTTCAACCTAGAAGAACATAATTTGGTGAGCCAAGTGGGATTTGTGTACTGATCATTACCACCACGTATCATCAAGATTGGGTGAAATAATATTTGCGGGTATTTCGGAAACTCGTAATTTCTTAGAAGCATGGCAACCATCTCAATGAAAGTGCTTTTCCACAATCTGTGCCTAGGGCTAGTTGAAGAGTAAACAAACCATAGAGACAAAACTGCGAACTCCTTTATTTTGTCAAGTTTCAAAGAGCTACTACAAACCATGTTGGATTTAGAGTTCCAAATTCATCTATCTAAATATTAGAGAACAGAGGGAAACCTAAATATAAAAACTGCCTCTGTAGACGAACACTTCAACCTAGAAGAACAAAATTTGGTGAGCCAACAAGGATTCGTGTGCTTTTCATTACCACCACGTATCATCAAGATAGGGTGAAAAAATATTTGCTGGTGTTTCGGAAACTCGTTATTTCTTAGAAGCTTGGCAACTCCTCTCAATGAAAGTGCTTTTCCACAGTCTGTGCCTAGGGCTACTTAAAGAGGAAACACCATAGAGACAAAACTGTGAACTTCTTTATTTTGTCAAGTTTCAAAGAGCTACTATAAACCATGTTGGATTTAGAGTTCCAAATTCATCTATCTAAATAGGAGAGAACAGAGGGAAACCTAAATATAAAAACTGCTACTGTAGACGAATGCTTCAACCTAGAAGAACAAAATCTGGTGAGCCAAGTGTGATTTGTGTACTGATCATTACCACCAAGTATCATCAAGATTGCGTGAAAAAATATTTGCTAGTATTTCAGAAACTCGTTATTTTGTAGAAGCTTGGCAACCCCTCTCAATGAAAGTGGTTTTCCATAGTCTGTGCCTAGGCCTACTTGAAGAGCAAACAAAACATAGAGAGAAAACTGAGAACTCCTTTATTTTGTCAAGTTACAAAAAGCTACTACAAACCATGTTGGATTTAGAGTTCCACATTCATCTATCTATATATTAGAGAACAGAGTAAAACCTAAAAATAAAAAGTGGTACTCTAGACGAACGCTTCAACCTAGAAGAAAAAATTTTGGTGAGCCAAGTGGGATTTGTGTATTGATCATTACCACAAAGTATCATCAAGATTGGGTGAAAAAATGTTTGCTGGTATTTTGGAAACTCGTTATTTCTTAGAAGCTTGGCAACCCCTCTCAATGAAAGTGCTTTTCCACAGTCTGTGCCTAGGGCTACTTGAAGAGTAAACAAACCATAGAGACAAAACTGAGAACTACTTTATTTTGTCAAGTTTCAAAGAGCTACTACAAAACATGTTGTATTTAGAGTCCAAAATCATCTATCTAAATAAGAGAGAACAGAGGGAAGCCTAAATACAAAAAATGCTACTATAGACGAACGATTCAACCTAGAAGAACACAATTTGGTGAGCCAAGTGGGATTCGTCTCCTGACAATTACCACCACGTATCATCAAGATTGGGTGAAAATATATTTGCTGGTATTTCAGAAACTCCTAGAATTTCCTAGAAGCTTGGCAACCCCTCTCAAAGAAAGTGCTTTTCCACAATCTGTGCCTAGGGCTACTTGAAGAGGAAACAAACCATGGAGACAAAACTGAGAACTCCTTTATTTTGTCAAGTGTCAAAGAGCTACTAAAAACCATGTTGGATTTAGAGTGCCAAATTCATCTATCTATATAGGAGAGAACAGAGTGAAACCTAAAAATAAAAACTGCTACTGTAAACGAACGCTTCAACCTAGAAGAACAAAATTTGGCGAGCCAAGTGGGACTTGAGTACTGATCATTACCACCACGTTTCATCAAGATTGGGTGTAAATATATTTGCTGGTATTTCGGAGACTCGTAATTTCTTGGAACCTGGGCAGCCCCTTTCAATGAAAGTACTTTTCCACCGTCTCTGCTTAGGGCTACTTGAAGAGGAAACAAATCATAGAGACAAAACTGAGAACTCCTTTATTTTGTCAAGTGTAAAAGAGCTACTACAAACCATGTTGGATTTAGAGTTCCAAATTCATCCATCTAAATAGGAGAGAACAGAGGGCAACCTAAATATGAAAACTGCTACTGTAGACGAACGCTTCAAACTAGAAGAACAAAATCTGGTGAGCCAAGTGTGATTTGTGTACTGATCATGACCACGAAGTATCATCAAGATTGGGTGAAAAAATATTTGCTTTTATTTCGGAAACTCGTTATTTCTTAGAAGCTTGGCAACCCCTCTCAATGAAAGTGGTTTTCCACAGTCTCTGCTTAGGGCTACTTGAAGAGGAAACAAATCATAGAGACAAAACTGAGAACTACGTTTTCTGGTCAAGTTTCAAAGAGCTACTACAAACCATGTTGGATTTAGAGTTCCAAATTCATCTTTCTATATAGGAGAGAACAGATGGAAACCTAAATATAAAAACTCCTACCATGACGAACGCTGCAACCTAGAAGAACAAAATTTGGTGAGCCAAGTGGGATTTGTGTACTGATCATTACCACCACGTATCATCAAGATTGGGTGAAAAAATATTTGCTGGTATTTCGGAAACTCGTAATTTCTTAGAAGCTTGGCAACCCCTCTCAATGCAAGAGCTTTTCCATAGTCTGTGCCTAGGCCTACTTGAAGAGGAAACAATCCATAGAGACAAAACTGAGAACTCCTTTATTTTGTCAAGTTTCAAACAGCTACTACAAACCATGTTGAATTTAGAGTTCCAAAATAATCTATCTAAATAGGAGAGAACAGAGTGAAACGTAAATATAAAAACTGCTACTGTATATGAACGCTTCAACCTAGAAGAACACAATTTGGAGCTCCAGGTGGGATTTGTGTAATGTTAATTACCACCAGGTATCATCAAGATTGGGTGTAAAAATATTTGCTGGTGTTTCGGAAACTCGTAATTTCTTAGAAGCTTTGCAACCCCTCTCAATGAAAGTGCTTTTTCACACTCTGTGCCTAGGGCTACTTGAAGAGGAAACACACCATAGAGACAAAACTGAGAACTCATTTATATTGTCAAGTGTCAAAGAGCTACCACAAACCATGTTGGATTTAGAGTTCCAAATTCATCTATCTATATAGGAGAGAACAGAGGGAAACCTAAATATAAAAACTGCAACTGTAGACGAACGCTTCAACCTAGAAGAAAAAAATTTGGTGAGCCAGGTGGGATTTGTGTACTGATCATTACCACCACGTATCACGAAGATTGGGTGAAAAAATATTTGCTGTTATTTCGAAAACTCGTAATTTCTTAGAAGCTTTGCAACTATCTTAATGAAAGTGCTTTTCCACAATCTGTTCCTAGGGCTACTTGAAGAGGAAACAAACCATAGAGACAAAACTGAGAACTCCTTTATTTTGTCAAGTGTCAAAGAGCTACTACAAACCACGTTGGATTTAGAGCTCCAAATTCATCTATCTATATAGGAGAGAACAGAGGGAAACCTAAATATAAAAACTGCAACTGTAGACGAACGCTGAAACCTAGAAGAACAAAATTTGGTGAGCCAAGTGGGATTTGTGTACTGATCATTACAAAACGTATCATCAAGATTGGGTGAAAAAATATTTGCTGGTGTTTCGGAAACTCGTTATTTCTTAGAAGCTTGGCAACCCCACTCAATATAAGTGCTTTTCCACAATCTGTTCCTAGGGCTACTTGAAGAGTAAACAAACCATAGAGACAAAACTGAGAACTGCTTTATTTTGTCAAGTGTCAAAGAGCTACTACAAACCATGTTGGATTTAGAGTGCCAAATTCATCTATCTAAATAAGAGAGAACAGAGGGAAACCTAAATATAAAAACTGCTACTGTAGACGAACGATTCAACCTAGAAGAACACAATTTGGTGAGCCAAGTGGGATTTGTGTACTGATAATTACCACCACGTATCATCAAGATTGGGTGAAAATATATTTGCTGGTATTTCAGAAACTTGTAATTTCTTAGAAGCTTGGCAACCCCTCTCAATGAAAGTGCTTTTCTACAGTCTGTGCCTAGGGCTACATGAAGAGGAAACAAACCATAGAGACAAAACTGAGTACTCCTTTATTTTGTCAAGTGTCAAAGAGCTACTACAAACCATGTTGGATTTAGAGTTCCAAATTCATCCATCTAAATAGGAGAGAACAGAGGGAAACCTAAATATTAAAACTGCCACTGTAGACGAACGCTTCAAACTAGAAGAAACAAGTTTGGTGAGACAAGTGGGATTTGTGTACTGATCATTACCAAAACGTATCATCAAGATAGGGTGAAAAAATATTTGCTGGTGTTTCGGAAACTCGTTATTTCTTAGAAGCTTTGCAACCCCTCTCAATATCAGTGCTTTTCCACAATCTGTGCCTAGGGCTACTTGAAGAGGAAACAAACCATAGAGACAAAACTGAGAACTACTTTATTTTGTCAAGTGTCAAAGAGCTACTACAAACCATGTTGGATTTAGAGTTCCAAATTCATCTATGTAAATTAGAGAGAACAGAGGGAAACCTAATATTAAAACTGCTATTGTAGACGAACGCTTCAACCTAGAAGAAAAAAGTTTGGTGAGCCAAGTGGGATTTGTGTACTGATCATTACCAAAAACTATCATCATGATTTTGTGAAAAATATTTGCTGGTGTTTTGGAAACTCGTTATTTCTTAGAAGCTTGGCAACCCCTCTCAATATAAGTGCTTTTCCACAATCTGTGCCTAGGGCTACTTGAAGAGGAAACAAACCATCGAGACAAAACTGAGAACTACTTTATTTTGTCAAGTGTCAAAGAGCTACCTCAAACCATGTTGGCTTTAGAGTTCCAAATTCATCTATGTAAATTAGAGAGAACAGAGGAAAACCTAAATATAAAAACTGCCTCTGTAGACGAACGCTTCAACCTAGAAAACAAAATTTGGTGAGCCAAGTGGGATTTGTGTACTGATCATCACCACCAAGTATCATCAAGATTGGGTGAAAAAATATTTGCTGGTATTGCGGAAACTCGTTATTTCTTAGAAGATTGGCAACCCCTCTCAATGAAAGTGGTTTTCCACAGTCTCTGCTTAGGGCTATTTGAAGAGGAAACAAATCATAGAGACACAACTGAGAACTATGTTTTTTGGTCAAATTTCAAAGAGCTACTACAAACCATGTTGGATTTAGAGTTCCAAATTCATCTATGTATATAGGAGAGAATAGATGGAAACCTAAATATAAAAACTCCTACTGTGACGAACGCTGCAACCTAGAAGAACAAAATTTGGTGAGCCAAGTGGGATTTGTGTACTGATCATTACCAAAACCTATCTTCAAGATTGGGTGAAAAATATTTGCTGGTATTTCGGAAACTCGTAATTTCTTAGAAGCTTGGCAACCGCTCTCAATGCAAGAGCTTTTCCACAGTCTGTGCCTAGGCCTACTCGAAGAGGAAACAAACCATAGAAAAAAAACTGGAAACTCCTTTATTTTGTCAAGTTTCAAAGAGCTACTACAAACCATGTTGGATTTAGAGTTCCAAATTCATCTATCTAAATAGGAGAGAACAGAGGGAAACATAAGTATATAAACTGCTACTCTAGACGAATGCTTCAACCTAGAAAAACACAATTTGGTGAGCCAAGTGGGATTTGTGTACTGATAATTACCACCACGTATCATCAAGACTGGGTGTAAAAATATTTGCTGGTGTTTCGGAAACTCGTAATTTCTTAGAAGCTTGGCAACACCTTTCAATGAAAGTGCTTTTTCACACTCTGTGCCTAGAGCTACTTGAAGAGGAAACAAACCATACAGACAAAACTGCGAACTCCTTTATTTTGTCAAGTTTCAAAGAGCTACTACAAACCATGTTGGATTTAGAGTTCCAAATTCATCTATCTAAATATTAGAGAACAGAGGGAAACCTAAATATAAAAACTGCCTCTGTAGACGAACACTTCAACCTAGAAGAACAAAATTTGGTGAGCCAACAAGGATTCGTGTGCTTTTCATTACCACCACGTATCATCAAGATAGGGTGAAAAAATATTTGCTGGTGTTTCGGAAACTCGTTATTTCTTAGAAGCTTGGCAACTCCTCCAATGAAAGTGCTTTTCCACAGTCTGTGCCTAGGGCTACTTAAAGAGGAAACACCATAGAGACAAAACTGTGAACTTCTTTATTTTGTCAAGTTTCAAAGAGCTACTATAAACCATGTTGGATTTAGAGTTCCAAATTCATCTATCTAAATAGGAGAGAACAGAGGGAAACCTAAATATAAAAACTGCTACTGTAGACGAATGCTTCAACCTAGAAGAACAAAATCTGGTGAGCCAAGTGTGATTTGTGTACTGATCATTACCACCAAGTATCATCAAGATTGCGTGAAAAAATATTTGCTAGTATTTCAGAAACTCGTTATTTCGTAGAAGCTTGGCAACCCCTCTCAATGAAAGTGGTTTTCCATAGTCTGTGCCTAGGCCTACTTGAAGAGCAAACAAAACATAGAGAGAAAACTGAGAACTCCTTTATTTTGTCAAGTTACAAAAAGCTACTACAAACCATGTTGGATTTAGAGTTCCACATTCATCTATCTATATATTAGAGAACAGAGTAAAACCTAAAAATAAAAAGTGGTACTCTAGACGAACGCTTCAACCTAGAAGAAAAAATTTTGGTGAGCCAAGTGGGATTTGTGTATTGATCATTACCACAAAGTATCATCAAGATTGGGTGAAAAAATGTTTGCTGGTATTTTGGAAACTCGTTATTTCTTAGAAGCTTGGCAACCCCTCTCAATGAAAGTGCTTTTCCACAGTCTGTGCCTAGGGCTACTTGAAGAGTAAACAAACCATAGAGACAAAACTGAGAACTACTTTATTTTGTCAAGTTTCAAAGAGCTACTACAAAACATGTTGGATTTAGAGTCCAAAATCATCTATCTAAATAAGAGAGAACAGAGGGAAGCCTAAATACAAAAAATGCTACTATAGACGAACGATTCAACCTAGAAGAACACAATTTGGTGAGCCAAGTGGGATTCGTCTCCTGACAATTACCACCACGTATCATCAAGATTGGGTGAAAATATATTTGCTGGTATTTCAGAAACTCCTAGAATTTCCTAGAAGCTTGGCAACCCCTCTCAAAGAAAGTGCTTTTCCACAGTCTGTGCCTAGGGCTACTTGAAGAGGAAACAAACCATGGAGACAAAACTGAGAACTCCTTTATTTTGTCAAGTGTCAAAGAGCTACTAAAAACCATGTTGGATTTAGAGTGCCAAATTCATCTATCTATATAGGAGAGAACAGAGTGAAACCTAAAAATAAAAACTGCTACTGTAAACGAACGCTTCAACCTAGAAGAACAAAATTTGGCGAGCCAAGTGGGACTTGAGTACTGATCATTACCACCACGTTTCATCAAGATTGGGTGTAAATATATTTGCTGGTATTTCGGAGACTCGTAATTTCTTGGAACCTGGGCAGCCCCTTTCAATGAAAGTACTTTTCCACCGTCTCTGCTTAGGGCTACTTGAAGAGGAAACAAATCATAGAGACAAAACTGAGAACTCCTTTATTTTGTCAAGTGTAAAAGAGCTACTACAAACCATGTTGGATTTAGAGTTCCAAATTCATCCATCTAAATAGGAGAGAACAGAGGGCAACCTAAATATGAAAACTGCTACTGTAGACGAACGCTTCAAACTAGAAGAACAAAATCTGGTGAGCCAAGTGTGATTTGTGTACTGATCATGACCACGAAGTATCATCAAGATTGGGTGAAAAAATATTTGCTTTTATTTCGGAAACTCGTTATTTCTTAGAAGCTTGGCAACCCCTCTCAATGAAAGTGGTTTTCCACAGTCTCTGCTTAGGGCTACTTGAAGAGGAAACAAATCATAGAGACAAAACTGAGAACTACGTTTTTTGGTCAAGTTTCAAAGAGCTACTACAAACCATGTTGGATTTAGAGTTCCAAATTCATCTTTCTATATAGGAGAGAACAGATGGAAACCTAAATATAAAAACTCCTACCATGACGAACGCTGCAACCTAGAAGAACAAAATTTGGTGAGCCAAGTGGGATTTGTGTACTGATCATTACCACCACGTATCATCAAGATTGGGTGAAAAAATATTTGCTGGTATTTCGGAAACTCGTAATTTCTTAGAAGCTTGGCAACCCCTCTCAATGCAAGAGCTTTTCCATAGTCTGTGCCTAGGCCTACTTGAAGAGGAAACAATCCATAGAGACAAAACTGAGAACTCCTTTATTTTGTCAAGTTTCAAACAGCTACTACAAACCATGTTGAATTTAGAGTTCCAAAATAATCTATCTAAATAGGAGAGAACAGAGTGAAACGTAAATATAAAAACTGCTACTGTATATGAACGCTTCAACCTAGAAGAACACAATTTGGTGCTCCAGGTGGGATTTGTGTAATGTTAATTACCACCAGGTATCATCAAGATTGGGTGTAAAAATATTTGCTGGTGTTTCGGAAACTCGTAATTTCTTAGAAGCTTTGCAACCCCTCTCAATGAAAGTGCTTTTTCACACTCTGTGCCTAGGGCTACTTGAAGAGGAAACACACCAAGAGACAAAACTGAGAACTCATTTATATTGTCAAGTGTCAAAGAGCTACCACAAACCGTGTTGGATTTAGAGTTCCAAATTCATCTATCTATATAGGAGAGAACAGAGGGAAACCTAAATATAAAAACTGCAACTGTAGACGAACGCTTCAACCTAGAAGAAAAAAATTTGGTGAGCCAGGTGGGATTTGTGTACTGATAATTACCACCACGTATCACGAAGATTGGGTGAAAAAATATTTGCTGTTATTTCGAAAACTCGTAATTTCTTAGAAGCTTTGCAACTATCTTAATGAAAGTGCTTTTCCACAATCTGTTCCTAGGGCTACTTGAAGAGGAAACAAACCATAGAGACAAAACTGAGAACTCCTTTATTTTGTCAAGTGTCAAAGAGCTACTACAAACCACGTTGGATTTAGAGCTCCAAATTCATCTATCTATATAGGAGAGAACAGAGGGAAACCTAAATATAAAAACTGCAACTGTAGACGAACGCTGAAACCTAGGAGAACAAAATTTGGTGAGCCAAGTGGGATTTGTGTACTGATCATTACAAAACGTATCATCAAGATTGGGTGAGAAAAATATTTGCTGGTGTTTCGGAAACACGTTATTTCTTAGAAGCTTGGCAACCCCTCTCAATATAAGTGCTTTTCCACAATCTGTTCCTAGGGCTACTTGAAGAGTAAACAAACCATAGAGACAAAACTGAGAACTGCTTTATTTTGTCAAGTGTCAAAGAGCTACTACAAACCATGTTGGATTTAGAGTGCCAAATTCATCTATCTAAATAAGAGAGAACAGAGGGAAACCTAAATATAAAAACTGCTACTGTAGACGAACGATTCAACCTAGAAGAACACAATTTGGTGAGCCAAGTGGGATTTGTGTACTGATAATTACCACCACGTATCATCAAGATTGGGTGAAAATATATTTGCTGGTATTTCAGAAACTTGTAATTTCTTAGAAGCTTGGCAACCCCTCTCAATGAAAGTGCTTTTCTACAGTCTGTGCCTAGGGCTACATGAAGAGGAAACAAACCATAGAGACAAAACTGAGTACTCCTTTATTTTGTCAAGTGTCAAAGAGCTACTACAAACCATGTTGGATTTAGAGTTCCAAATTCATCCATCTAAATAGGAGAGAACAGAGGGAAACCTAAATATTAAAACTGCCACTGTAGACGAACGCTTCAAACTAGAAGAAACAAGTTTGGTGAGACAAGTGGGATTTGTGTACTGATCATTACCAAAACGTATCATCAAGATAGGGTGAAAAAATATTTGCTGGTGTTTCGGAAACTCGTTATTTCTTAGAAGCTTTGCAACCCCTCTCAATATCAGTGCTTTTCCACAATCTGTGCCTAGGGCTACTTGAAGAGGAAACAAACCATAGAGACAAAACTGAGAACTACTTTATTTTGTCAAGTGTCAAAGAGCTACTACAAACCATGTTGGATTTAGAGTTCCAAATTCATCTATGTAAATTAGAGAGAACAGAGGGAAACCTAATATTAAAACTGCTATTGTAGACGAACGCTTCAACCTAGAAGAAAAAAGTTTGGTGAGCCAAGTGGGATTTGTGTACTGATCATTACCAAAACCTATCATCAAGATTGGGTGAAAAATATTTGCTGGTGTTTTGGAAACTCGTTATTTCTTAGAAGCTTGGCAACCCCTCTCAATATAAGTGCTTTTCCACAATCTGTGCTTAGGGCTACTTGAAGAGGAAACAAACCATCGAGACAAAACTGAGAACTACTTTATTTTGTCAAGTGTCAAAGAGCTACCTCAAACCATGTTGGCTTTAGAGTTCCAAATTCATCTATGTAAATTAGAGAGAACAGAGGAAAACCTAAATATAAAAACTGCCTCTGTAGACGAACGCTTCAACCTAGAAAACAAAATTTGGTGAGCCAAGTGGATTTGTGTACTGATCATTACCACCAAGTATCATCAAGATTGGGTGAAAAAATATTTGCTGGTATTGCGGAAACTCGTTATTTCTTAGAAGCTTGGCAACCCCTCTCAATGAAAGTGGTTTTCCACAGTCTCTGCTTAGGGCTATTTGAAGAGGAAACAAATCATAGAGACACAACTGAGAACTATGTTTTTTGGTCAAATTTCAAAGAGCTACTACAAACCATGTTGGATTTAGAGTTCCGAATTCATCTATGTATATAGGAGAGAATAGATGGAAACCTAAATATAAAAACTCCTACTGTGACGAACGCTGCAACCTAGAAGAACAAAATTTGGTGAGCCAAGTGGGATTTGTGTACTGATCATTACCAAAACCTATCTTCAAGATTGGGTGAAAAATATTTGCTGGTATTTCGGAAACTCGTAATTTCTTAGAAGCTTGGCAACCCCTCTCAATGCAAGAGCTTTTCCACAGTCTGTGCCTAGGCCTACTTGAAGAGGAAACAAACCATAGAAAAAAAACTGGAAACTCCTTTATTTTGTCAAGTTCAAAGAGCTACTACAAACCATGTTGGATTTAGAGTTCCAAATTCATCTATCTAAATAGGAGAGAACAGAGGGAAACGTAAATATATAAACTGCTACTCTAGACGAATGCTTCAACCTAGAAAAACACTATTTGGTGAGCCAAGTGGGATTTGTGTACTGATAATTACCACCACGTATCATCAAGACTGGGTGTAAAAATATTTGCTGGTGTTTCGGAAACTCGTAATTTCTTAGAAGCTTGGCAACACCTTTCAATGAAAGTGCTTTTTCGCACTCTGTGCCTAGAGCTACTTGAAGAGGAAACAAACCATACAGACAAAACTGCGAACTCCTTTATTTTGTCAAGTTTCAAAGAGCTACTATAAACCATGTTGGATTTAGAGTTCCAAATTCATCTATCTAAATATTAGAGAACAGAGGGAAACCTAAATATAAAAACTGCCTCTGTAGACGAACACTTCAACCTAGAAGAACAAAATTTGGTGAGCCAACAAGGATTCGTGTGCTTTTCATTACCACCACGTATCATCAATATTGGGTGAAAAAATATTTGCTGGTATTTCGGAAACTCGTATTTCTTGGAAGCTTGGCAAACCCTTTCAATGAAAGTGCTTTTCCACAGTCTGTGCTTAGGGCTACTTGAAGAGGAAACACACCATAGAGAGAAAACTGAGAACTCCTTTATTTTGTCTAGTGTCAAAGAGCTACTAAAAACCATGTTGGATTTAGAGTTCCAAATTCATCTATCTAAATCTGAGAGAACAGAGGGAAACATAAATATAAACACTGCTACTCTAGACGAACGCTTCAACCTAGAAGAACTAAATTTGGTGAGCCAAGTGGCATTTGTGTACTGATCATTACCACCATGTATCATCAAGTTTGGGTGAAAAAATATTTGCTGGTATTTCCGAAACTCGTTATTTCTTAGAAGCTTGGCAACCCCTCAATGAAAGTGGTTTTCCACAGTCTCTGCTTAGGGCTACTTGAAGAGGAAACAAATCATAGAGACAAAACTGAGAACTAATTTTTTTGCTCACGTTTAAAAGAGCTTCTACAAACCATGTTGGATTTAGAGTTCCAACTTCATCTATCTATATAGGAGAGAACAGAGGGAAACCTAAATATAAAAACTGCTACTGTATACGAACGCTTCAACCTAGAAGAACAAAATTTGGTGAGCCAAGTGGGATTTGTGTACTGATCATTACCACCACGTATCATCAAGATTGGGTGAAAAAATATTTGCTGGTGTTTCGGAAACTCATAATTTCCTAGAAGCTTAGCAACACCTCTCAATGAAAGAGCTTTTCCACAGTCTGTCCCTAGGGCTACTTGAAAAGGAAAGAAACCATAGAGACAAAACTGAGAACTCTTTTATTTGTCAAGTTTCAAAGAGCTACTACAAACCATGTTGGATATAGAGTTCCAAATTCATCTATCTATATAGGAGAGAACAGGGGGAAACCTAAATATAAATACTGCTACTGTAGACGAACGCTTCAACCTAGAAGAAAAATGTTTGGTGAGCCAAGTGGGATGTGTGTACTGATAATTACCACCAAATGACATCAAGATTGGGTGAAAAAATATTTGCTGGTATTTCAGAAACTGGTTATTTCTTAGAAGCCTGGCAACCCCTCTCAATGAAAATGGTTTTCCACAGTCTCTGCTTAGGGCTACTTGAAGAGGAAACAAATCATAGTGAAAACCAGAGAACTACTTCTTTTTGGTCAAGTTTCAAAGAGCTACTACTAACCATGTTGGATTTAGAGTTGCGAATTCATCTATCTATATAGGAGAGAACAGAGGGAATCCTAAATATAAAAAGTGCAACTGTAGACGAACGCTTCATCCTAGTAGAATAAAATTTGGTGAGCCAAGTGGGATTTGTGTACTTTTCATTACCACCAAGTATCATTAAGATTGGGTGAAAAAATATTTGCTGGTATTTCGGAAACTCGTAATTTCTTGGAAGCTTGGCAACCCCTTTATATCAAAGTGCTTTTCCATAGTCTCTGCTTAGGGCTACTTGAAGAGGAAACAAACGATAGAGTCAAAACTGAGAACTACTTTTTTTGTCAAGTTTCAAAGTGCTACTACAAACCATGTTGGATTTAGAGTTCCAAATTCATCTATCTATATAGGAGAGAACAGAGAGAAATAAATATAAAAACTGCCTCTGTAGACGAGCGCTTCAACTTAGAAGAACATAATTTGTTGAGCCAAGTGTAATTTGTGTACTGATAATTAAAACCCCGTATCATCAAGATTGGGTGAAAAAATATTTGCTGGTATTTCGGAAACTCGTTATTTCTTAGAAGCTTGGCAATCCCTCTCAATATCAGTGCTTTTCCACAATCTGTGCCTAGGCTACTTGAAGAGGAAACAAACCATAGAGACAAAACTGAGAACTACTTTATTTTGTCAAGTGTCAAAGAGCTACTACAAACCATGTTGGATTTAAAGTTCTAAATTCATCTATCTATATAGGAGAGAACAGAGGGAAACTGAAACATAAAAACAGCTACTGTAGTCGAACGCTTCAAACTAGAAGAACAAAATTTAGTGAGCCAAGAGGGATTTGTGTCCTGGTCATACCACCAAGGATCATCAAGATTGGGTGAAAAAATATTTGCTGGTATTGCGAAAACTCGTTATTTCTTAGAAGCTTGGCAACCCCTCTCAATGAAAGTGGTTTTCCACAGTCTCTGCTTAGGGCTACTTGAAAAGGAAACAAATCATAGAGACACAACTGAGAACTACGTTTTTTGGTCAAGTTTCAAAGAGCTACTACAAACCATGTTGGATTTAGAGTTCCAAATTCATCTATGTATATAGGAGAGAACAGAGGGAAACCTAAACATAAAAAGTCCTACTGTGACGAACGCTGCAACCTAGAAGAACAAAATTTGGTGAGCCAAGTGGGATTTGTGTACTGATCATTACCACCACGTATCATCAAGATTGGGTGAAAAAATATTTGCTGGTATTTCGGAAACTCGTAATTTCTTAGAAGCTTGGCAACCACTCTCAATGCAAGAGGTTTTCCACAGTCTGTGCCTAGGGCTACTTGAAGAGGAAACAATCCATAGAGACAAAACTGAGAACACCTCTATTTTGTCAAGTTTCAAAGAGGTACTACAAACCACGTTGGATTTAGAGTTCCAAATTCATCTATGTAAATTAGAGAGAACAGAGGGAAACCTAAATATAGAAACTCCTACTGTAGATGAACGATTCAACCTAGAAGAACACAATTTGGTGAGACAAGTGGGATTCGTGTACTGATAATTACCACCACGTATCATCAAGATTGGGTGAAAAAATATTTGCTGGTATTTCGGAATCTCGTAATTTCTTAGAAGCTTGGCAACCCCTAACAATGAAAGTGCTTTTCCACAATCCCTGCCTAGGGCTACTTGAAGAGGAAACAAATCATAGAGACAAAACTGAGAACTCCATTATTTTGTCAAGTGTCAAAGAGCTACTACAAACCACGTTGGATTTAGAGTTCCAAATTCATCTATCTATATAGGAGAGAAGAGAGGGTAACCTAAATATTAAAACTGCCACTGTAGACGAACGCTTCAAACTAGAAGAAACAAGTTTGGTGAGCCAAGTTGGATTTGTGTACTGATCATTACCAAAACGTATCATCAAGATAGGGTGAAAAAATATTTGCTGGTGTTTCGGAAACTCGTTATTTCTTAGAAGCTTGGCAACCCCTCTCAATATAAGTGCTTTTCCACAATCTATGCCTAGGGCTACTTGAAGAAGAAACAAACCATCGAGACAAAACTGAGAACTACTTTATTTTGTCAAGTGTCAAAGAGCTACTACAAACTATGTTGGATTTAGAGTTCCAAATTCATCTATGTAAATTAGAGAGAACAGAGTGAAACCTAATATTAAAACTGCTACTGTAGACGAACACTTCAACCTAGAAGAAAAAAGTTTGGCTAGCCAAGTGGGATTTGTGAACTGATCATTACCACCAAGTATCATCAAGATTGGGTGAAAAAATACTTGCTGGTATTTCGGAAACTGGTTATTTCTTAGAAGCTTGGCAACCCCTCTCAATGAAAGTGCTTTTCCACAGTCTGTGCCTAGGGCTTCGTGAAGAGGAAACAAACGATAGAGACAAAACTGAGAACTCCTTTACTTTGTCAAGTTTCAAAGAACTACTACAAAACATGTTGGATTTAGAGTTCAAAATTCATCTATCTATATAGGAGAGAACAGAGGGAAACCTAAATATAAAAACTACCTCTGTAGACGAACGCTTCAACCTAGAAGAACATAACTTGGTGAGCCAAGTTGGATTTGTGTACTGATAATTACCACCACGTATCATCAAGATTTGTGAAAAAATATTTGCTGGTATTTCAGAAAATCGTAATTTCTTAGAAGATTGGCAACCATCTCAATGAAAGTGCTTTTTCACAATCTGTGCCTAGGGCTACTTGAAGAGGAAACAAACCATAGAGAAAAAACGGAGAACTTCTTTATTTTGTCAAGTGTCAAAAAGCTACTACCAACAACGTTGGATTTAGAGTTCCAAATTCATCTATCTATATAGGAGAGAACAGAGGGAAACCTAAATATAAAAACTGCCTCTGTAGACGAACGCTTCAACCTAGAAGAACAAAATTTGGTGAGCCAACAAGGATTCGTGTGCTTTTCATTACCACCACGTATCATCAAGATTGGGTGAAAAAATATTTGCTGGTATTTCCGAAACTCGTAATTTCTTGGAAGCTTGGCAACCCCTCTCAATGAAAGTGCTTTTCCACAATCTTTGCCTAGGGCTACTTGAAGAGGAAACAAACCATAGAGACAAAACTGAGAACTCCTTTATTTTGTCATGTGTCAAAGAGCTACTACAAACCATGTTGGATTTAGAGTTCCAAATTCATCTATCTAAATAGGAGAGAACAGAGGGAAACCTAAATATAAAAAATGCTACTGTAGACGAACGCTTCAACCTAGAAGAACACAATTTGGTGAGCCAAGTGGGATTTGTGTAATGTTAATTACCACCAGGTATCATCAAGATTGGGTGTAAAAATATTTGCTGGTGTTTCGGAAACTCGTAATTTCTTAGAAGCTTGGCAACATCTTTCAATGAAAGTGCTTTTCCACAATCTGTGCGTAGGGCTACTTGAAGAGGAAACAAACCATAGAGACAAAACTGAGAACTCCTTTATTTTGTCAAGTGTCAAAGAGCTACTACAAACCATGTTGGATTTAGAGTTCCAAATTCATCAATCTGAATAGGAGAGAACAGAGGGAATCCTAAATATAAAAAATGCTACTGTAGACGAACGCTTCAACCTAGAAGAACACAATTTGGTGAGCCAAGTGGGATTTGTGTAATGTTAATTACCACCAGGTATCATCAAGATTGGGTGTAAAAATATTTGCTGGTGTTTCGGAAACTCGTAATTTCTTAGAAGATTTGCAACCCTTCTCAATGAAAGTGCTTTTTCACACTCTGTGCCTAGAGCTACTTGAAGAGGAAACACACCATAGAGACAAAACTGAGAACTCCTTTATTTTGTCAAGTTTCAAAGAGCTACTAAAAACCATGTTGGATTTAGAGTGCCAAATTCATCTATCTAAATCGGAGAGAACAGAGGGAAACATAAATATAAACACTGCTACTCTAGACGAACGCTTCCACCTAGAAGAACTAAATTTGGTGAGCCAAGTGGGATTAGTGTACTGATCATTACCACCATGTATCATCAAGTTTGGGTGAAAAAACATTTGCTGGTATTTCCGAAACTCGTTATTTCTTAGAAGCTTGGCAACCCCTCTCAATGAAAGTGGTTTTCCACAGTCTCTGCTTAGGGCTACTTGAAGAGGAAACAAATCAGAGAGACAAAACTGAGAACTACTTTTTTTGGTCAAGTTTCAAAGAGCTTCTACAAACCATGTTGGATTTAGAGTTCCAACTTCATCTATCAATATAGGAAAGAACAGAGGGTAACCTAAATATAAAAACTGCTACTGTAGACGAACGCTTCAACCTAGAAGAACAAAATTAGGTGAGCCAAGTGGGACTTGTGTACTGATCATTACCACCACGTATCATCAAGATTGGGTGAAAAAATATTTGCTGGTATTTCGGAAACTCGTAATTTCTTAGAAGCTTGGCAACCCCTCTCAATGAAAGCACTTTTCCACAGTCTGTCCCTAGGGCTACTTGAAGAGGAAAGAAACCATAGAGACAAAACTGAGAACTCTTTTATTTGTCAAGTTTCAAAGAGCTACTACAAACCATGTTGGATTTAGAGTTCTAAATTCATCTATCTATATAGGAGAGAACAGAGGGAAACCTAAATATAAAAACTGCTACTGTAGACGAACGCTTCAACCTAGAAGAAAAATGTTTGGTGAGCCAAGTGGGATTTGTGTACTGATCATTACCACCAAGTGTCATCAAGATTGGGTGAAAAAATATTTGCTGGTATTTCGGAAACTGGTTATTTCTTAGAAGCTTGGCAACCCCTCTCAATGAAAGTGGTGTTCCACAGTCTCTGCTTAGGGCTACTTGAAGAGGAAACAAATCATAGAGACACAACTGAGAACTACGTTTTTTGGTCAAGTTTCAAGGAGCTACTACTAACCATGTTGGATTTAGAGTTGCGAATTCATCTATCTATATAGGAGAGAACAGAGGGAATCCTAAATATAAAAAGTGCTACTGTAGACGAACGCTTCATCCTATTAGAATAAAATTTGGTGAGCCAAGTGGGATTTGTGTACTTTTCATTACCACCACGTATCATTAAGATTGGGTGAAAAAATATTTGCTGGTATTTCGGAAACTCGTAATTTCTTGGAAGCTTGGCAACCCCTTTATATGAAAGTGCTTTTCCATAGTCTCTGCTTAGGGCTACTTGAAGAGGAAACAAATGATAGAGTCAAAACTGAGAACTACTTTTTTTGTCAAGTTTCAAAGTGCTACTACAAAACATGTTGGATTTAGAGTTCCAAATTCATCTATCTATATAGGAGAGAACAGAGAGAAATAAATATAAAAATTGCCTCTGTAGACGAACGCTTTAACCTAGAAGAATACAATTTGGTGAATCAAGTGGGATTGTGTACTGATAAGTACCACCACGTATCATCAGGATTGGGTGAAAAAAAAATTGCTGGTATTTCGGAAACTCGTAATTTCTTGGAAGCTTGGCAAACCCTTTCAATGAAAGTGCTTTTCCACAGTCTGTGCTTAGGGCTACTTGAAGAGGAAACACACCATAGAGAGAAAACTGAGAACTCCTTTATTTTGTCTAGTGTCAAAGAGCTACTAAAAACCATGTTGGATTTAGAGTTCCAAATTCATCTATCTAAATCTGAGAGAACAGAGGGAAACATAAATATAAACACTGCTACTCTAGACGAACGCTTCAACCTAGAAGAACTAAATTTGGTGAGCCAAGTGGCATTTGTGTACTGATCATTACCACCATGTATCATCAAGTTTGGGTGAAAAAATATTTGCTGGTATTTCCGAAACTCGTTATTTCTTAGAAGCTTGGCAACCCCTCAATGAAAGTGGTTTTCCACAGTCTCTGCTTAGGGCTACTTGAAGAGGAAACAAATCATAGAGACAAAACTGAGAACTAATTTTTTTGCTCACGTTTAAAAGAGCTTCTACAAACCATGTTGGATTTAGAGTTCCAACTTCATCTATCTATATAGGAGAGAACAGAGGGAAACCTAAATATAAAAACTGCTACTGTATACGAACGCTTCAACCTAGAAGAACAAAATTTGGTGAGCCAAGTGGGATTTGTGTACTGATCATTACCACCACGTATCATCAAGATTGGGTGAAAAAATATTTGCTGGTGTTCGGAAACTCATAATTTCCTAGAAGCTTAGCAACACCTCTCAATGAATGAGCTTTTCCACAGTCTGTCCCTAGGGCTACTTGAAAAGGAAAGAAACCATAGAGATAGAACTGAGAACTCTTTTATTTGTCAAGTTTCAAAAGAGCTACTACAAACCATGTTGGATATAGAGTTCCAAATTCATCTATCTATATAGGAGAGAACAGGGGAAACCTAAATATAAATACTGCTACTGTAGACGAACGCTTCAACCTAGAAGAAAAATGTTTGGTGAGCCAAGTGGGATGTGTGTACTGATAATTACCACCAAATGACATCAAGATTGGGTGAAAAAATATTTGCTGGTATTTCAGAAACTGGTTATTTCTTAGAAGCCTGGCAACCCCTCTCAATGAAAATGGTTTTCCACAGTCTCTGCTTAGGGCTACTTGAAGAGGAAACAAATCATAGTGAAAAACCAGAGAACTACTTCTTTTTGGTCAAGTTTCAAAGAGCTACTACTAACCATGTTGGATTTAGAGTTGCGAATTCATCTATCTATATAGGAGAGAACAGAGGGAATCCTAAATATAAAAAGTGCAACTGTAGACGAACGCTTCATCCTAGTAGAATAAAATTTGGTGAGCCAAGTGGGATTTGTGTACTTTTCATTACCACCAAGTATCATTAAGATTGGGTGAAAAAATATTTGCTGGTATTTCGGAAACTCGTATTTCTTGGAAGCTTGGCAACCCCTTTATATCAAAGTGCTTTTCCATAGTCTCTGCTTAGGGGCTACTTGAAGAGGAAACAAACGATAGAGTCAAAACTGAGAACTACTTTTTTTGTCAAGTTTCAAAGTGCTACTACAAACCATGTTGGATTTAGAGTTCCAAATTCATCTATCTATATAGGAGAGAACAGAGAGAAATAAATATAAAAACTGCCTCTGTAGACGAGCGCTTCAACTTAGAAGAACATAATTTGTTGAGCCAAGTGTAATTTGTGTACTGATAATTAAAACCCCGTATCATCAAGATTGGTGAAAAAATATTTGCTGGTATTTCGGAAACTCGTTATTTCTTAGAAGCTTGGCAATCCCTCTCAATATCAGTGCTTTTCCACAATCTGTGCCTAGGCTACTTGAAGAGGAAACAAACCATAGAGACAAAACTGAGAACTACTTTATTTTGTCAAGTGTCAAAGAGCTACTACAAACCATGTTGGATTTAAAGTTCTAAATTCATCTATCTATATAGGAGAGAACAGAGGGAAACTGAAACATAAAAACAGCTACTGTAGTCGAACGCTTCAAACTAGAAGAACAAAATTTAGTGAGCCAAGAGGGATTTGTGTCCTGGTCATACCACCAAGGATCATCAAGATTGGGTGAAAAAATATTTGCTGGTATTGCGAAAACTCGTTATTTCTTAGAAGCTTGGCAACCCCTCTCAATGAAAGTGGTTTTCCACAGTCTCTGCTTAGGGCTACTTGAAAAGGAAACAAATCATAGAGACACAACTGAGAACTACGTTTTTTGGTCAAGTTTCAAAGAGCTACTACAAACCATGTTGGATTTAGAGTTCCAAATTCATCTATGTATATAGGAGAGAACAGAGGGAAACCTAAACATAAAAAGTCCTACTGTGACGAACGCTGCAACCTAGAAGAACAAAATTTGGTGAGCCAAGTGGGATTTGTGTACTGATCATTACCACCACGTATCATCAAGATTGGGTGAAAAAATATTTGCTGGTATTTTGGAAACTCGTAATTTTCTTAGAAGCTTGGCAACCACTCTCAATGCAAGAGGTTTTCCACAGTCTGTGCCTAGGGCTACTTGAAGAGGAAACAATCCATAGAGACAAAACTGAGAACACCTCTATTTTGTCAAGTTTCAAAGAGGTACTACAAACCACGTTGGATTTAGAGTTCCAAATTCATCTATGTAAATTAGAGAGAACAGAGGAAACCTAAATATAGAAACTCCTACTGTAGATGAACGATTCAACCTAGAAGAACACAATTTGGTGAGACAAGTGGGATTCGTGTACTGATAATTACCACCACGTATCATCAAGATTGGGTGAAAAAATATTTGCTGGTATTTCGGAATCTCGTAATTTCTTAGAAGCTTGGCAACCCCTAACAATGAAAGTGCTTTTCCACAATCCCTGCCTAGGGCTACTTGAAGAGGAAACAAATCATAGAGACAAAACTGAGAACTCCATTATTTTGTCAAGTGTCAAAGAGCTACTACAAACCACGTTGGATTTAGAGTTCCAAATTCATCTATCTATATAGGAGAGAAGAGAGGGTAACCTAAAATATTAAAACTGCCACTGTAGACGAACGCTTCAAACTAGAAGAAACAAGTTTGGTGAGCCAAGTTGGATTTGTGTACTGATCATTACCAAAACGTATCATCAAGATAGGGTGAAAAAATATTTGCTGGTGTTTCGGAAACTCGTTATTTCTTAGAAGCTTGGCAACCCCTCTCAATATCAGTGCTTTTCCACAATCTGTGCCTAGGGCTACTTGTAGAGGAAACAAACCATAGAGACAAAACTGAGAAGTACTTTATTTTGTCAAGTGTCAAAGAGCTACTACAAACTATGTTGGATTTTGAGTTCCAAATTCATCTATGTAAATTAGAGAGAACAGAGTGAAACCTAATATTAAAACTGCTACTGTAGACGAACGCTTCAACCTAGAAGAAAAAAGTTTGGTGAGCCAAGTGGGATTTGTGTACTGATTATTACCAAAACCTATCATCAAGATTGGGTGAAAAACATTTGCTGGTGTTTGGAAACTCGTTATTTCTTAGAAGCTTGGCAACCCCTCTCAATATAAGTGCTTTTCCACAATCTATGCCTAGGGGCTACTTGAAGAAGAAACAAACCATCGAGACAAAACTGAGAACTACTTTATTTTGTCAAGTGTCAAAGAGCTACTACAAACTATGTTGGATTTAGAGTTCCAAATTTCATCTATGTAAATTAGAGAGAACAGAGTGAAACCTAATATTAAAACTGCTACTGTAGACGAACACTTCAACCTAGAAGAAAAAAGTTTGGCTAGCCAAGTGGGATTTGTGAACTGATCATTACCACCAAGTATCATCAAGATTGGGTGAAAAAATACTTGCTGGTATTTCGGAAACTGGTTATTTCTTAGAAGCTTGGCAACCCCTCTCAATGAAAGTGCTTTTCCACAGTCTGTGCCTAGGGCTACGTGAAGAGGAAACAAACGATAGAGACAAAACTGAGAACTCCTTTACTTTGTCAAGTTTCAAAGAACTACTACAAAACATGTTGGATTTAGAGTTCAAAATTCATCTATCTATATAGGAGAGAACAGAGGGAAACCTAAATATAAAAACTACCTCTGTAGACGAACGCTTCAACCTAGAAGAACATAACTTGGTGAGCCAAGTTGGATTTGTGTACTGATAATTACCACCACGTATCATCAAGATTTGTGAAAAAAATATTTGCTGGTATTTCAGAAAATCGTAATTTCTTAGAAGATTGGCAACCATCTCAATGAAAGTGCTTTTTCACAATCTGTGCCTAGGGCTACTTGAAGAGGAAACAAACCATAGAGAAAAAACGGAGAACTTCTTTATTTTGTCAAGTGTCAAAAAGCTACTACCAACAACGTTGGATTTAGAGTTCCAAATTCATCTATCTATATAGGAGAGAACAGAGGGAAACCTAAATATAAAAACTGCCTCTGTAGACGAACGCTTCAACCTAGAAGAACAAAATTTGGTGAGCCAACAAGGATTCGTGTGCTTTTCATTACCACCACGTATCATCAAGATTGGGTGAAAAAATATTTGCTGGTATTTCCGAAACTCGTAATTTCTTGGAAGCTTGGCAACCCCTCTCAATGAAAGTGCTTTTCCACAATCTTTGCCTAGGGCTACTTGAAGAGGAAACAAACCATAGAGACAAAACTGAGAACTCCTTTATTTTGTCATGTGTCAAAGAGCTACTACAAACCATGTTGGATTTAGAGTTCCAAATTCATCTATCTAAATAGGAGAGAACAGAGGGAAACCTAAATATAAAAAATGCTACTGTAGACGAACGCTTCAACCTAGAAGAACACAATTTGGTGAGCCAAGTGGGATTTGTGTAATGTTAATTACCACCAGGTATCATCAAGATTGGGTGTAAAAATATTTGCTGGTGTTTCGGAAACTCGTAATTTCTTAGAAGCTTGGCAACATCTTTCAATGAAAGTGCTTTTCCACAATCTGTGCGTAGGGCTACTTGAAGAGGAAACAAACCATAGAGACAAAACTGAGAACTCCTTTATTTTGTCAAGTGTCAAAGAGCTACTACAAACCATGTTGGATTTAGAGTTCCAAATTCATCAATCTGAATAGGAGAGAACAGAGGGAATCCTAAATATAAAAAATGCTACTGTAGACGAACGCTTCAACCTAGAAGAACACAATTTGGTGAGCCAAGTGGGATTTGTGTAATGTTAATTACCACCAGGTATCATCAACATTGGTGTAAAAATATTTGCTGGTGTTTCGGAAACTCGTAATTTCTTAGAAGATTTTCAACCCTTCTCAATGAAAGTGCTTTTTTCACACTCTGTGCCTAGAGCTACTTGAAGAGGAAACACACCATAGAGACAAAACTGAGAACTCCTTTATTTTGTCAAGTTTCAAAGAGCTACTAAAAACCATGTTGGATTTAGAGTTCCAAATTCATCTATCTAAATCGGAGAGAACAGAGGGAAACATAAATATAAACACTGCTACTCTAGACGAACGCTTCCACCTAGAAGAACTAAATTTGGTGAGCCAAGTGGGATTAGTGTACTGATCATTACCACCATGTATCATCAAGTTTGGGTGAAAAAACATTTGCTGGTATTTCCGAAACTCGTTATTTCTTAGAAGCTTGGCAACCCCTCTCAATGAAAGTGGTTTTCCACAGTCTCTGCTTAGGGCTACTTGAAGAGGAAACAAATCAGAGAGACAAAACTGAGAACTACTTTTTTTGGTCAAGTTTCAAAGAGCTTCTACAAACCATGTTGGATTTAGAGTTCCAACTTCATCTATCAATATAGGAAAGAACAGAGGGTAACCTAAATATAAAAACTGCTACTGTAGACGAACGCTTCAACCTAGAAGAACAAAATTAGGTGAGCCAAGTGGGACTTGTGTACTGATCATTACCACCACGTATCATCAAGATTGGGTGAAAAAATATTTGCTGGTATTTCGGAAACTCGTAATTTCTTAGAAGCTTGGCAACCCCTCTCAATGAAAGCACTTTTCCACAGTCTGTCCCTAGGGCTACTTGAAGAGGAAAGAAACCATAGAGACAAAACTGAGAACTCTTTTTATTTGTCAAGTTTCAAAGAGCTACTACAAACCATGTTGGATTTAGAGTTCTAAATTCATCTATCTATATAGGAGAGAACAGAGGGAAACCTAAATATAAAAACTGCTACTGTAGACGAACGCTTCAACCTAGAAGAAAAATGTTTGGTGAGCCAAGTGGGATTTGTGTACTGATCATTACCACCAAGTGTCATCAAGATTGGGTGAAAAAATATTTGCTGGTATTTCGGAAACTGGTTATTTCTTAGAAGCTTGGCAACCCCTCTCAATGAAAGTGTGTTCCACAGTCTCTGCTTAGGGCTACTTGAAGAGGAAACAAATCATAGAGACACAACTGAGAACTACGTTTTTTGGTCAAGTTTCAAGGAGCTACTACTAACCATGTTGGATTTAGAGTTGCGAATTCATCTATCTATATAGGAGAGAACAGAGGGAAATCCTAAATATAAAAAGTGCTACTGTAGACGAACGCTTCATCCTATTAGAATAAAATTTGGTGAGCCAAGTGGGATTTGTGTACTTTTCATTACCACCACGTATCATTAAGATTGGGTGAAAAAATATTTGCTGGTATTTCGGAAACTCGTAATTTCTTGGAAGCTTGGCAACCCCTTTATATGAAAGTGCTTTTCCATAGTCTCTGCTTAGGGCTACTTGAAGAGGAAACAAATGATAGAGTCAAAACTGAGAACTACTTTTTTTGTCAAGTTTCAAAGTGCTACTACAAAACATGTTGGATTTAGAGTTCCAAATTCATCTATCTATATAGGAGAGAACAGAGAGAAATAAATATAAAAATTGCCTCTGTAGACGAACGCTTTAACCTAGAAGAATACAATTTGGTGAATCAAGTGGGATTTGTGTACTGATAAGTACCACCACGTATCATCAGGATTGGGTGAAAAAAAAATTGCTGGTATTTCGGAAACTCGTAATTTCTTGGAAGCTTGGCAAACCCTTTCAATGAAAGTGCTTTCCACAGTCTGTGCTTAGGGCTACTTGAAGAGGAAACACACCATAGAGAGAAAACTGAGAACTCCTTTATTTTGGTCTAGTGTCAAAGAGCTACTAAAAACCATGTTGGATTTAGAGTTCCAAATTCATCTATCTAAATCTGAGAGAACAGAGGGAAACATAAATATAAACACTGCTACTCTAGACGAACGCTTCAACCTAGAAGAACTAAATTTGGTGAGCCAAGTGGCATTTGTGTACTGATCATTACCACCATGTATCATCAAGTTTGGGTGAAAAAATATTTGCTGGTATTTCCGAAACTCGTTATTTCTTAGAAGCTTGGCAACCCCTCAATGAAAGTGGTTTTCCACAGTCTCTGCTTAGGGCTACTTGAAGAGGAAACAAATCATAGAGACAAAACTGAGAACTAATTTTTTTGCTCACGTTTAAAAGAGCTTCTACAAACCATGTTGGATTTAGAGTTCCAACTTCATCTATCTATATAGGAGAGAACAGAGGGAAACCTAAATATAAAAACTGCTACTGTATACGAACGCTTCAACCTAGAAGAACAAAATTTGGTGAGCCAAGTGGGATTTGTGTACTGATCATTACCACCACGTATCATCAAGATTGGGTGAAAAAATATTTGCTGGTGTTTCGGAAACTCATAATTTCCTAGAAGCTTAGCAACACCTCTCAATGAAAGAGCTTTTTCCACAGTCTGTCCCTAGGGCTACTTGAAAAGGAAAGAAACCATAGAGATAAAACTGAGAACTCTTTTATTTGTCAAGTTTCAAAGAGCTACTACAAACCATGTTGGATATAGAGTTCCAAATTCATCTATCTATATAGGAGAGAACAGGGGGAAACCTAAATATAAATACTGCTACTGTAGACGAACGCTTCAACCTAGAAGAAAAATGTTTGGGTGAGCCAAGTGGGATGTGTGTACTGATAATTACCACCAAATGACATCAAGATTGGGTGAAAAAATATTTGCTGGTATTTCAGAAACTGGTTATTTCTTAGAAGCCTGGCAACCCCTCTCAATGAAAATGGGTTTCCACAGTCTCTGCTTAGGGCTACTTGAAGAGGAAACAATCATAGTGAAAACCAGAGAACTACTTCTTTTGGTCAAGTTTCAAAGAGCTACTACTAACCATGTTGGATTTAGAGGTTGCGAATTCATCTATCTATATAGGAGAGAACAGAGGGAATCCTAAATATAAAAAGTGCAACTGTAGACGAACGCTTCATCCTAGTAGAATAAAATTTGGTGAGCCAAGTGGGATTTGTGTACTGATCATTACCACCACGTATCATCAAGATTGGGTGAAAAAATATTTGCTGGTATTTCGGAAACTCGTAATTTCTTAGAAGCTTGGCAACCACTCTCAATGCAAGAGGTTTTCCACAGTCTGTGCCTAGGGCTACTTGAAGAGGAAACAATCCATAGAGACAAAACTGAGAACACCTCTATTTTGTCAAGTTTCAAAGAGGTACTACAAACCACGTTGGATTTAGAGTTCCAAATTCATCTATGTAAATTAGAGAGAACAGAGGGAAACCTAAATATAGAAACTCCTACTGTAGATGAACGATTCAACCTAGAAGAACACAATTTGGTGAGACAAGTGGGATTCGTGTACTGATAATTACCACCACGTATCATCAAGATTGGGTGAAAAAATATTTGCTGGTATTTCGGAATCTCGTAATTTCTTAGAAGCTTGGCAACCCCTAACAATGAAAGTGCTTTTCCACAATCCCTGCCTAGGGCTACTTGAAGAGGAAACAAATCATAGAGACAAAACTGAGAACTCCATTATTTTGTCAAGTGTCAAAGACTACTACAAACCACGTTGGATTTAGAGTTCCAAATTCATCTATCTATATAGGAGAGAAGAGAGGGTAACCTAAATATTAAAACTGCCACTGTAGACGAACGCTTCAAACTAGAAGAAACAAGTTTGGTGAGCCAAGTTGGATTTGTGTACTGATCATTACCAAAACGTATCATCAAGATAGGGTGAAAAAATATTTGCTGGTGTTTCGGAAACTCGTTATTTCTTAGAAGCTTGGCAACCCCTCTCAATATAAGTGCTTTTCCACAATCTATGCCTAGGGCTACTTGAAGAAGAAACAAACCATCGAGACAAAACTGAGAACTACTTATTGTGTCAAGTGTCAAAGAGCTACTACAAACTATGTTGGATTTAGAGTTCCAAATTCATCTATGTAAATTAGAGAGAACAGAGTGAAACCTAATATTAAAACTGCTACTGTAGACGAACACTTCAACCTAGAAGAAAAAAGTTTGGCTAGCCAAGTGGGATTTGTGAACTGATCATTACCACCAAGTATCATCAAGATTGGGTGAAAAAATACTTGCTGGTATTTCGGAAACTGGTTATTTCTTAGAAGCTTGGCAACCCCTCTCAATGAAAGTGCTTTTCCACAGTCTGTGCCTAGGGCTTCGTGAAGAGGAAACAAACAGATAGAGACAAAACTGAGAACTCCTTTACTTTGTCAAGTTTCAAAGAACTACTACAAAACATGTTGGATTTAGAGTTCAAAATTCATCTATCTATATAGGAGAGAACAGAGGGAAACCTAAATATAAAAACTACCTCTGTAGACGAACGCTTCAACCTAGAAGAACATAACTTGGTGAGCCAAGTTGGATTTTGTGTACTGATAATTACCACCACGTATCATCAAGATTTGTGAAAAAATATTTGCTGGTATTTCAGAAAATCGTAATTTCTTAGAAGATTGGCAACCATCTCAATGAAAGTGCTTTTTCACAATCTGTGCCTAGGGCTACTTGAAGAGGAAACAAACCATAGAGAAAAAACGGAGAACTTCTTTATTTTGTCAAGTGTCAAAAAGCTACTACCAACAACGTTGGATTTAGAGTTCCAAATTCATCTATCTATATAGGAGAGAACAGAGGGAAACCTAAATATAAAAACTGCCTCTGTAGACGAACGCTTCAACCTAGAAGAACAAAATTTGGTGAGCCAACAAGGATTCGTGTGCTTTTCATTACCACCACGTATCATCAAGATTGGGTGAAAAAATATTTGCTGGTATTTCCGAAACTCGTAATTTCTTGGAAGCTTGGCAACCCCTCTCAATGAAAGTGCTTTTCCACAATCTTTGCCTAGGGCTACTTGAAGAGGAAACAAACCATAGAGACAAAACTGAGAACTCCTTTATTTTGTCATGTGTCAAAGAGCTACTACAAACCATGTTGGATTTAGAGTTCCAAATTCATCTATCTAAATAGGAGAGAACAGAGGGAAACCTAAATATAAAAAATGCTACTGTAGACGAACGCTTCAACCTAGAAGAACACAATTTGGTGAGCCAAGTGGGATTTGTGTAATGTTAATTACCACCAGGTATCATCAAGATTGGGTGTAAAAATATTTGCTGGTGTTTCGGAAACTCGTAATTTCTTAGAAGCTTGGCAACATCTTTCAATGAAAGTGCTTTTCCACAATCTGTGCGTAGGGCTACTTGAAGAGGAAACAAACCATAGAGACAAAACTGAGAACTCCTTTATTTTGTCAAGTGTCAAAGAGCTACTACAAACCATGTTGGATTTAGAGTTCCAAATTCATCAATCTGGAATAGAGAGAACAGAGGGAATCCTAAATATAAAAAATGCTACTGTAGACGAACGCTTCAACCTAGAAGAACACAATTTGGTGAGCCAAGTGGGATTTGTGTAATGTTAATTTACCACCAGGTATCATCAAGATTGGGTGTAAAAATATTTGCTGGTGTTTCGGAAACTCGTAATTTCTTAGAAGATTTGCAACCCTTCTCAATGAAAGTGCTTTTTCACACTCTGTGCCTAGAGCTACTTGAAGAGGAAACACACCATAGAGACAAAACTGAGAACTCCTTTATTTTGTCAAGTTTCAAAGAGCTACTAAAACCATGTTGGATTTAGAGTTCCAAATTCATCTATCTAAATCGGAGAGAACAGAGGGAAACATAAATATAAACACTGCTACTCTAGACGAACGCTTCCACCTAGAAGAACTAAATTTGGTGAGCCAAGTGGGATTAGTGTACTGATCATTACCACCATGTATCATCAAGTTTGGGTGAAAAAACATTTGCTGGTATTTCCGAAACTCGTTATTTCTTAGAAGCTTGGCAACCCCTCTCAATGAAAGTGGTTTTCCACAGTCTCTGCTTAGGGCTACTTGAAGAGGAAACAAATCAGAGAGACAAAACTGAGAACTACTTTTTTTGGTCAAGTTTCAAAGAGCTTTCTACAAACCATGTTGGATTTAGAGTTCCAACTTCATCTATCAATATAGGAAAGAACAGAGGGTAACCTAAATATAAAAACTGCTACTGTAGACGAACGCTTCAACCTAGAAGAACAAAATTAGGTGAGCCAGTGGTGGACTTTGTACTGATCATTACCACCACGTATCATCAAGATTGGGTGAAAAAATATTTGCTGGTATTTCGGAAACTCGTAATTTCTTAGAAGCTTGGCAACCCCTCTCAATGAAAGCACTTTTCCACAGTCTGTCCCTAGGGCTACTTGAAGAGGAAAGAAACCATAGAGACAAAACTGAGAACTCTTTTATTTGTCAAGTTTCAAAGAGCTACTACAAACCATGTTGGATTTAGAGTTCTAAATTCATCTATCTATATAGGAGAGAACAGAGGGAAACCTAAATATAAAAACTGCTACTGTAGACGAACGCTTCAACCTAGAAGAAAAATGTTTGGTGAGCCAAGTGGATTGTGTACTGATCATTACCACCAAGTGTCATCAAGATTGTGGTGAAAAAATATTTGCTGGTATTTCGGAAACTGGTTATTTCTTAGAAGCTTGGCAACCCCCTCTCAATGAAAGTGGTGTTCCACAGTCTCTGCTTAGGGCTACTTGAAGAGGAA
>NC_135322.1:25281992-25344642 GCF_048772815.1 Callospermophilus lateralis | reverse complement strand
AGAAAACAGAGTGAAACCTAAAATTCAAACTGTTACTGCAAACAAATGTTTCAACGAAGGAGAAGGAAACTTGAGCATCCAAGTGGGATTGGTGTACTGATCATTAAGTGAATGTATCATGAAGTTTGGATGAAAAAATATATGTTGAGATTTCAGGAGACTCTAGTTTTCGAAGTTTGGCAACCCCTTTCAGTATAAGTGTTATTCGCCAGTCCCTACTTTAGGCTACATCAAGAGGAAACAAACCTCAGAGATAGAATGTAGAAATACTGTATTGTGTCAATTTTCAGAAGCTAGCACAAACAGTGTTTGATTCAGAGTTCGAACTGCATCTGTCAATATAGGAGAAAACAGAGTGAAAGCAAAAAATTCAAACTGTTCCTGCACACGAATGCTTCAACCTAGGAGAACGAAACTTGGGCATCCAAGTTTGACTGGTGTACTGCTCATTACTTGAAAGTAACATGAAGGTCGGAAGAAAAAATATATGGTGTGATTTCAGGAGACTGTAGATTTTTGGCAGCCTAAAAACACCTTTCATTGAACGAGTTATTCGCCAGTCTTGCTTAAGGCTACATCAAGAGGAAACAAACCTTAGGGACAGAACATAGAACTACTTTATTGTGTCAAGTTTCAAGAAGCTAGCACAAACCGTGTTTGATTTAGAGTTCGAACTGCATCTGTCAATATAGGAGAAAACAGAGTGAAACCTAAAAATTCAAACTGTTCCTGCAAACGAATGCTTCAACTAGGAGAACGAAACTTGGGCATCCAAGTTTCACTGGTGTAGTGCTCATTGCTTGAAGTTATCATGAAGGTCGGATGAAAAAATATACATTGACATTTCAGGAGATGGTAGTTTTTTCGAAGCTTAACAATACCTTTCATTGAAAGTGTTATTCGCCAGTCTCTGCTTAAGGCTACATCAAGAGGAAACAAACCTTAGGGATAGAACGTAGAACTACTTTATTGTGTCAAGTTTCAAGAAGCCAGGACAAACCGTGTTTGATTTAGAATTTTAACTACATTTGTCAATATAGGAGAAAACAGAGTGAAACCTAAAAATTCAAACTGTTACTGCAAACATATGTTTCAACGTAGGAGAAGGAAACTTTGAGCATCCAAGTGGGATTGGTGTACTGATCATTACGTGAATGTATCATGAAGATTGGATGAAAAAATATTTGTTGAGATTTCAGGACACTCTAGTTTTTGGAAGTTGGCAACCCCTTTCAGTATAAGTGTTATTCGCCAGTCCCTGCTTTAGGCTACATCAAGAGGAAACAAACCTCAGAGATTGAACGTAGAAATACTGTATTGTGTCAAGTTTCAAGAAGCTAGCACAAACCGTGTTTGATTTAGAGTTTGAACTATATTTGTCAATATAGAAAAAAACAGAGTGAAACCTAAAAATTCAAACTGTTACTGAAAACGAATGCTTCAACGTAGGAGAACGAAACTTGAGCATCCAAGTGGGATTGGTGTACTGATCATTACTTGAAAGTATCATGAAGATTGGATGAAAAAATATATGTTGATATTTCAGGAGACTGTAGTTTTTGGAAGTGTGGCAACCCCTTTCAATATAAGTGTTATTCGCCGTCCCTGCGTTAGGCTACATCAAGAGGAAACAAACCTTAGAGATAGAACGTAGATCTACTGTATTGTGTCAAGTTTCAAGAAGCTAGCACAAACCGTGTTTGATTTAGAGTTTGAACAGCATCTGTCAATATAGGAGAAAACAGAGTGAAACCTAAAAATTCAAACTGTTCCTGCAAACGAATGCTTCAACCTAGGAGAACGAAACTTGGGCATCCAAGTTTGATTGGTGTAGTGCTCATTACTTGAAGTTATTATAAAGGTCGAATGAAGAAATATACATTGAGATTTCAGGAGATGGTAGTTTTTTGGAAGCTTAACAATGCCTTTCATTGAAAGTGTAATTCGCCCATCTCTGCTTAAGGCTACAACAAGAGGAAACAAATCTTAGGGAGAGAACGTAGAACTACTTTATTGTGTCAAGTTTCAAGAAGCTAGCACAAACCGTGTTTGATTTAGAGTTCGAACTGCATCTGTCAATATAGGAGAAAACAGAGTGAAACCTAAAAATTCAAACTGTTACTCCAAACGAATGTTTCAACGTAGGAGAAGGAAACTTTGAGCATCCAAGTGGGATTGGTGTACTGATCATTACGTGAATGTATCATGAAGATTGGATGAAAAAATATTTGTTGGATTTCAGGAGACTCTAGTTTTTGGAAGTTGGCAACCCCTTTCAGTATAAGTGTTATTCGCCAGTCCCTGCTTTAGGCTACATCAAGAGGAAATAAACCTCAGAGATTGAACGTAGAAATACTGTATTGTGTCAAGTTTCAAGAAGCTAGCACAAACCGTGTTTGATTTAGAGTTCGAACTGCATCTGACAATATAGGGAACACAGAGTGAAACCTAAAAATTCAAACTGTTACTGAAAACGAATGCTTCAACGTAGGAGAACGAAACTTGTGCATCCATGTTTGATTGGTGTACTGCTCATTACTTGAAATTATCATGAAGGTCGGATGAAAAAATATATGTTGAGATTTCAGGAGACTCTAGTTTTTGGAAGTTTGGCAACCCCTTTCAGTATAAGTGTTATTCGCCAGTCCCTGCTTTAGGCTACATCAAGAGGAAACAAACCTTAGAGATAGAACGTAGAACTACATTATTTTGTCAAGTTTCAAGAAGCTAGCACAAACCGTGTTTGATTTAGAGTTTGAACTACATATGTCAATATAGAAAAAAACAGAGTGAAACCTAAAAATTCAAACTGTTACTGAAAACGAATGCTTCAACGTAGGAGAACGAAACTTGAGTATCCAAGTGGGATTGGTGTACTGATCATTACTTGAAAGTATCATGAAGATTGGATGAAAAAATATATGTTGATATTTCAGGAGACTGTAGTTTTTGGAAGTTTGGCAACCCCTTTCAATATAAGTGTTATTCGCCGTCCCTGCGTTAGGCTACATCAAGAGGAAACAAACCTTAGAAATAGAACGTAGAACTACTGTATTGTGTCAAGTTTCAAGAAGCTAGCACAAACCGTGTTTGATTTAGAGTTCGAACAGCATCTGTCAATATAGGAGAAAACAGAGCGAAACCTAAAATTTCAAACTGTTCCTGCAAACGGATGCTTCAACCTAGGAGAACGAAACTTGGGCATCCAAGTTTGATTGGTGTACTGCTCATTACATGAAGTTATCATGAAGGTCGAATGAAAAAATATACATTGATATTTCAGGAGATGGTAGTTTTTTGGAAGCTTAACAATGCCTTTCATTGAAAGTGTTATTCGCCAGTATCTGCTTAAGGCTACATCAAGAGGGAACAAATCTTAGGGAGAGAACGTAGAACTACTTTATTGTGTCAAGTTTCAAGAAGCTAGCACAAACCGTGTTTGATTTAGAGTTCGAACTGCATCTGTCAATATAGGAGAAAACAGAGTGAAACCTAAAAATTGAAACTGTTCCTGCAAACGAATGCTTCAACCTAGGAGAAGGAAACTTGGGCATCCAAGTTTGATTGGTGTACTGCTCATTAGTTGAAGTTACCATGAAGGTCGGATAAAAAAATATTCATTGAGATTTCCGGAGATTGTAGTTTTTTGGAAGCTTAACAATGCCTTTGATTGAAAGTGTTATTCGCCAGTCTCTGCTTAAGGCTACATCAAGAGGAAACAAACCTTAGGGATAGAACGTAGAACTACTTTATTGTGTCAAGTTTCAAGGAGCTAGCACAAACCGTGTTTGATTTAGAGTTCGAACTGCATCTGTCAATATAGGAGAAAACGGAGTGAAACCTAAAAATTGAAACTGTTCCTGCAAACGAATGCTTCAATGTAGGAGAACTAAACTTGGGCATCCAAGTGAAATTTGTGTAATGATCAATAAGTGAATGTATCATGAAGATTGGATGAAAAAATATATGTTGAGATTTCAGGAGACTCTAGTTTTTGGAAATTTTTCAACCCCTTTCAGTATAAGTGTTATTCGCCAGTGCCTGCTTTAGGCTACATCAAGAGGAAACAAACCTTAGAGATAGAACGTAGAACTACATTATTTTGTCAAGTTTCAAGAAGATAGCACAAACCGTGTTTGATATAGAGTTTGACCTACATTTGTCAATATAGAAAAAAACAGAGTAAAAACTAAAAATTCAAACTGTTACTGCAAATGAATGCTTCAACGTAGGAGAACGAAACTTGAGCATCCAAGTGAGATTGGTGTACTGATCATTACTTGAAAGTATCATGAAGATTGGATGAAAAAATATATGTTGATATTTCAGGAGACTGTAGTTTTTGGAGGTTTGGCAACCCCTTTCAATATAATTGATATTCGCAGTCCCTGCATTAGGCTACATCAAGAGGAAACAAACCTTTGAGATAGAACGTAGAACAACTGTATTGTGTCAAGTTTCAAGAAGCTAGCACAAACCGTGTTTGATTTAGAGTTCTAACTGCATCTGTCAATATAGAAGAAAACGCAGTGAAACCTAAAAATTCAAACTGTTTCGGCAAACGAATGCTTCAACCTAGGAGAACGAAACTTGGGCATCCAAGTTTGACTGGTGTACTGCTCATTACTTGCAAGTATCATGAAGGTCAGAGGAAAAAATATATGTTGTGATTTCAGGAGACTGTAGTTTTTTGGCAGCCTAACAACGCCTTCCATTGAACGAGTTATTCGCCAGTCTGTGCTTAAGGCTACATCAAGAGGAAACAAACCTTAGGGACAGAACGTAGAACTACTTTATTGTGTCAAGTTTCAAGACGCTAGCACAAACCGGGTTTGATTTAGAGTTCGAACTGCATCTGTCAATATAGGAGAAAACAGAGTGAAACCTAAAAATTCAAACTGTTCCTGCAAACGAATGCTTCAACAAGGAGAACGAAACTTGGGCATCCAAGTTTGATTGGTGTACTGCTCCTTACTTGAAGTTATCATGAAGTTCGGATGAAAAAATATACATTGAGCTTTCAGGAGATGGTAGTTTTTCGGAAGCTTAACAATGCCTTTCATTGAAAGTGTTATTCGCCCGTCTCTGCTTAAGTCTACATCAAGAGGAAACAAACCTTAGCAATAGAATGTAGAACTATTTTATTGTGTCAAGTTTCAAGAAGCTAGGACAAACCGTGTTTGATTTAGAGTTTGATTTATATTTGTCAATATAGGAGAAAACAGAGTGAAACCTAAAAATTCAAACTGTTACTGCAAACGAATGTTTCAATGTAGGAGAAGGAAACTTGAGCATCCAAGTGGGATCGGTGTACTGATCATAACGTGAATGTATCTTGAAGATTGGATGAAAAACTATATGTTGAGATTTAAGGTGACTCTAGTTTTTGGAAGTTTGGCAACCCCTTTCAGTATAAGTGTTATTCGCCAGTCCCTGCTTTAGGCTACATCAAGAGGAAACAAACCTTAGTGATAGATCGTAGAACTACATTATTTTGTCAAGTTTCAAGAAGCTAGCACAAACCGTGTTTGATTTAGAGTTCGAACTGCATCTGTCAACACAGAAAAAAACAGAGTGAAACCTAAAAATTCAAACTGTTACTGCAAACGAATGCTTCAACTTAGGAGAACGAAACTTGATCATCCAAGTGGGATTGGTGTACTGATCATTACTTGAAAGTACCATGAAAATTGGATGAAAAAATATATGTTGAGAATTCAGGAGACTCTAGTTTTTTGAAGTTTGGCAACCCCTTTCAATATCAGTGTTATTTGCAGTCCCTGCATTAGCTTACATCAAGAGGAAACAAACCTTAGGGATAGAACGTAGAACTACTTTATTGTGTCAAGTTTCAAGAAGCTAGGACAAACCGTGTTTGATTTAGAGTTTGAACTACATTTGTCAATATAGGAGAAAACAGAGTGAAACCTAAAAATTCAAACTGTTACTGCAAACAAATGTTTCAACGTAGGAGAAGGAAACTTGAGCATCCAAGTGGGATTGGTGTACTGATCATTACGTGAATGTATCATGAAGTTTGGATGAAAAAATATATGTTGAGATTTCAGGAGACTCTAGTTTTTCGAAGTTTGGCAATCCCGTTCAGTATAAGTGTTATTCGCCAGTCCCTACTTTAGGCTACATCAAGAGGAAACAAACCTCAGAGATAGAATGTAGAAATACTGTATTGTGTCAATTTTCAAGAAGCTAGCACAAACCGTGTTTGATTCAGAGTTCGAACTGCATCTGTCAATATAGGAGAAAACAGAGTGAAAACTAAAAATTCAAACTGTTCCTGCACACGAAAGCTTCAACCTAGGAGAACGAAACTTGGGCATCCAAGTTTGACTGGTGTACTGCTCATTACTTGAAAGTAACATGAAGGTCGGAAGAAAAAATATATGGTGTGATTTCAGGAGACTGTAGATTTTTGGCAGCCTAAAAACACCTTTCATTGAATGAGTTATTCGCCAGTCTTGCGTAATGCTACATCAAGAGGAAACAAACCTTAGGGACAGAACATAGAACTACTGTATTGTCTCAAGTTTCAAGAAGCTAGCACAAACCGTGTTTGATTTAGAGTTCGAACTGCATCTGTCAATATAGAAGAAAACGCAGTGAAACCTAAAAATTCAAACTGTTCCTGCAAACGAATGCTTCAACCTAGGAGAACGAAACTTGGGCACCCAAGTTTGACTGGTGTACTGCTCATAACTTGAAAGTATCATGAAGGTCGGAAGAAAAAATATATGTTGTGATTTCAGGAGACTGTAGTTTTTTGGCAGCCTAACAACGCCTTTCATTGAATGAGTTATTCGCCAGTCTCTGCTTAAGGCTACATCAGGAGGAAACAAACCTTAGAGATAGAACGTAGAACTACTGTATTGTGTCAAGTTTCAAGAAGCTACCACAAACCGTGTTTGATTCACAGTTCTAACTGCGTCTGTCAATATAGAGGAAAACAGTGTGAACCCTAACAATTCAAACTGTTCCTGCAAACGAATGCTTCAATCTAGGAGAACTTAACTTGGGCATCCAAGTGGGATTGATGAACTCATCATTATGTGAATGTATCATGAAGATTGGATGAAAAAATTTATGTTGAGATTTCAGTACACTCTAGTTTTTGGAAGTTTGGCAACCCCTTTCAATATAAGTGTTATTCGCCAGTCCCTGCTTTAGGTTACATCAAGAGGAAACAAACCTAGAGATAGAATGTAGAACTACTGTATTGTGTCAAATTTCAAGAAGCTAGCACAAACCGTGTTTGATTTAGAGTTCGAACTGCATCTGTCAATATAGGAGAAAACAGAGTGAAACCTAAAAATTCAAACTGTTACTGCAAACGAATGCTTCAACATAGGAGAACGAAACTTGAGCATCCAAGTGGGATTGGTGTACTGCTCATTACTTGAAAGTATCATGAAGTTCGGAAAAAAAAATATATGTTGTGATTTCAGGAGACTGTATTTTTTTGGCAGCCTAACAACGCCTTTAATTGAATGAGTTATTCGCCAGTCTGTGCTTAAGGCTACATCAAGAGGAAACAAACCTTAGAGATAGAACGTAGAACTACTGAATTGTGTCAAGTTTCAAGAAGCTAGCACAAACCGTGTTTGATTTAGAGTCAAACTGCATCTGACAATACAGGAGAAAACAGAGTGAAACATAAAAATATAAACTGTTCCTGCAAATGAATGCTTCAACCTAGGAGAACGAAACTTGTGCATCCAAGTTTGATTAGTGTACTGATAATTACTTGAAATTATCATGAAGGTCGGATGAAAAAATTTATGTTGAGATTTCAGGAGATTTTAGTTTTTGGAAGCTTAACAATGCCTTTCAATTAAAGTGTTATTCGCCAGTCTCTGCTTAAGGCTACATCAAGAGGAAACAAACTTTAAGGACAGAACGTAGAACTACTTTATTGTGTCAAGTTTCAAGAAGCTAGCACAAACCGTGTTTGATTTAGAGTTCTAAATGCATCTGTCAATATAGGGGAAAACAGAGTGAAACTTAAAAATTCAAACTTTTCCTGCAAACGAATGCTTCAATCTAGGAGAACTAAACTTGGGCATCCAAGTGGGATTGGTGTAGTGATCATTACGTGAATGTATCATGAAGTTTGGATGAAAAAATATATGTTGAGATTTCAGGAGACTCTAGTTTTTCGAAGTTTGGCAACCCCGTTCAGTATAAGTGTTATTCGCCAGTCCCTACTTTAGGCTACATCAAGAGGAAACAAACCTCAGAGATAGAATGTAGAAATACTGTATTGTGTCAATTTTCAAGAAGCTAGCACAAACCGTGTTTGATTCAGAGTTCGAACTGCATCTGTCAATATAGGAGAAAACAGAGTGAAAACTAAAAATTCAAACTGTTCCTGCACACGAATGCTTCAACCTAGGAGAACGGAACGTGGGCATCCAAGTTTGACTGGTGTACTGCTCATTACTTGAAAGTAACATGAAGGTCGGAAGAAAAAATATATGGTGAGATTTCAGGAGACTGTAGATTTTTGGCAGCCTAAAAACACCTTTCATTGAATGAGTTATTCGCCAGTCTTGCGTAAGGCTACATCAAGAGGAAACAAACCTTAGGGACAGAACATAGAACTACTTTATTGTGTCAAGTTTCAAGAAGCTTGCACAAACCGTGTTTGATTTAGAGTTCGAACTGCATCTGTTAATATAGGAGAAAACAGAGTGAAACCTAAAAATTCAAACTGTTCCTGCAAACGAATGCTTCAACCTAGGAGAACGAAACTTTCGCATCCAAGTTTGACTGGTGTACTGCTCATTACTTGAAGTTATCATGAAGGTCGGATGAAAAAATATACATTGACATTTCAGGAGATGGTAGTTTTTTCAAAGCTTAAAAATACCTTTCATTGAAAGTGTTATTCGCCAGTCTCTGCTTAAGGCTACATCAAGAGGAAACAAACCTTAGGGATAGAACGTAGAACTACTTTATTGTGTCAAGTTTCAAGAAGCTAGGACAAACCGTGTTTGATTTAGAATTTGAACTACATTTGTCAATATAGGAGAAAACAGAGTGAAACCTAAAAATTCAAACTGTTACTGCAAACGTATGTTTCAACGTAGGAGAAGGAAACTTTGAGCATCCAAGTGGGATTGGTGTACTGATCATTACGTGAATGTATCATGAAGATTGGATGAAAAAATATTTGTTGAGATTTCAGGAGACTCTAGTTTTTGGAAGTTGGCAACCCCTTTCAGTATAAGTGTTATTCGCCAGTCCCTTCTTTAGGCTACATCAAGAGGAAACAAACCTCAGAGATTGAACGTAGAAATACTGTATTGTGTAAAGTTTCAAGAAGCTAGCACAAACCGTGTTTGATTTAGAGTTCGAACTGCATCTGACAATATAGGAGAAAACAGAGTGAAACCTAAAAATTCAAATTGTTACTGAAAACGAATGCTTCAACGTAGGAGAACGAAACTTGTGCATCCAAGTTTGATTGGTGTACTGCTCATTACTTGAAATTATCATGAAGGTCGGATGAAAAAATATATGTTGAGATTTCAGGAGACTCTAGTTTTTGGAAGTTTGGCAACCCCTTTCAGTATAAGTGTTATTCGCTGGTCCCTGCTTTAGGCTACATCAAGCGGAAACAAACCTTAGAGATAGAACGTAGAACTACATTATTTTGTCAAGTTTCAAGAAGCTAGCACAAACCGTGTTTGATTTAGAGTTTGAATTACATTTGTCAATATAGAAAAAAAACAGAGTGAAACCTAAAAATTCAAACTGTTACTGAAAACGAATGCTTCAACGTAGGAGAACAAAACTTGAGCATCCAAGTGGGATTGGTGTACTGATCATTACTTGAAAGTATCATGAAGATTGGATGAAAAAATATATGTTGATATTACAGGAGACTGTAGTTTTTGGAAGTTTGGCAACCCCTTTCAATATAAGTGTTATTCGCAGTCCCTGCGTTAGGCTACATCAAGAGGAAACAAACCTTAGAGATAGAACGTAGAAGTACTGTATTGTGTCAAGTTTCAAGAAGCTAGCACAAACCGTGTTTGATTTAGAGTTCGAACAGCATCTGTCAATATAGCAGAAAACAGAGTGAAACCTAAAAATTCAAACTGTTCCTGCAAACGGATGCTTCAACCTAGAAGAACGAAACTTGGGCATCCAAGTTTGATTGGTGTACTGCTCATTACTTGAAGTTATCATGAAGGTCGAATGAAAAAATATACATTGAGATTTCAGGAGATGGTAGTTTTTTGGAAGCTTAACAATGCCTTTCATTGAAAGTGTTATTCACCAGTCTCTGCTTAAGGCTACATCAAGAGGGAACAAATCTTAGGGAGAGAACGTAGAACTACTTTATTGTGTCAAGTTTCAAGAAGCTAGCACAAACCGTGTTTGATTTAGAGTTCGAACTGCATCTGTCAATATCGGAGAAAACAGAGTGAAACCTAAAAATTCAAACTGTTCCTGCAAACGAAAGCTTCAACCTAGGAGAACGAAACTTGGGCATCCAAGTTTGATTGGTGTACTGCTCATTAGTTGAAGTTACCATGAAGGTCGGATAAAAAAATATACATTGAGATTTCAGGAGATTGTAGTTTTTTGGAAGCTTAACAATGCCTTTGATTGAAAGTGTTATTCGCCAGTCTCTGCTTAAGGCTACATCAAGAGGAAACAAACCTTAGGGATAGAACGTAGAACTACTTTATTGTGTCAAGTTTCAAGGAGCTAGCACAAACCGTGTTTGATTTAGAGTTCGAAATGCATCTGTCAATATAGGAGAAAATGGAGTGAAACCTAAAAATTGAAACTGTTCCTGCAAATGAATGCTTCAATGTAGGAGAACTAAACTTGAGCATCCAAGTGAAATTTGTGTACTGATCAATAAGTGAATGTATCATGAAGATTGGATGAAAAAATATATGTTGAGATTTCAGGAGACTCTAGTTTTTGGAAATTTTTCAACCCCTTTCAGTATAAGTGTTATTCGCCAGTCCCTGCTTTAGGCTACATCAAGAGGAAACAAACCTTAGAGAGAGAACATAGAACTACATTATTTTTTCAAGTATCAAGAAGATAGCACAAACCGTGTTTGATTTAGAGTTTGAACTACATTTGTCAATATGGAAAAAAACAGAGTAAAACCTAAAAATTCAAACTGTTACTGCAAATGAATGCTTCAACGTAGGAGAACGAAACTTGAGCATCCAAGTGAGATTGGTATACTGATCATTACTTGAAAGTATCATGAAGATTGGATGAAAAAATATATGTTGATAATTCAGGAGACTGTAGTTTTTGGAAGTTTGGCAACCCCTTTCAATATAATTGATATTCGCAGTCCCTGCATTAGGCTACATCAAGAGGAAACAAACCTTAGAGATAGAACATAGAACCACTGTGTTGTGTCAAGTTTCAAGAAGCTAGCACAAACCGTGTTTGATTTAGAGTTCTAACTGCATCTGTCAATATAGAAGAAAATGCAGTGAAACCTAAAAATTCAATCTGTTTCGGCAAACGAATGCTTCAACCTAGGAGAACGAAACTTGAGCATCCAAGTGGGATTGGTGTACTGCTCATTACTTGAAAGTATCATGAAGTTCAGAAAAAAAAATATATGTTGTGATTTCAGGAGACTGTAGTTTTTTGGCAGCCTAACAACGCCTTTCATTGAATGAGTTATTCGCCAGTCTGTGCTTAAGGCTACATCAAGAGGAAACAAACCTTAGAGATAGAACGTAGAACTACTGTATTGTGTCAAGTTTCAAGAAGCTAGCACAAACCGTGTTTGATTTAGAGTTCGAACTGCATCTGTCAATATAGAAGAATACGCAGTGAAACCTAAAAATTCAAACTGTTCCTGCAAACGAATGCTTCAACCTAGGAGAACGAAACTTGTGCATCCAAGTTTGATTAGTGTACTGATAATTATTTGAAATTATCATGAAGGTCGGATGAAAAAATTTATGTTGAGATTTCAGGAGATTTTAGTTTTTGGAAGCTTAAAAATGCCTTTCAATTAAAGTGTTATTCGCCAGTCTCTGCTTAAGGCTACATCAAGAGGAAACAAACTTTAAGGACAGAACGTAGAACTACTTTATTGTGTCAAGTTTCAAGAAGCTAGCACAAACCGTGTTTGATTTAGAGTTCTAAATGCATCTGTCAATATAGGGGAAAACAGAGTGAAACCTAAAAATTCAAACTGTTCCTGCAAACGAATGCTTCAATCTAGGAGAACTAAACTTGGGCATCCAAGTGGGATTGGTGTAGTGATCATTACGTGAATGTATCATGACGATTGGATGAAAAAATATATGTTGAGATTTCAGGAGACTCTAGTTTTTGGAAGATTGGCAACCCCTTTCAATATAAGTGTTATTCGCCAGTCCCTGCTTTAGGCTACATCAAGAGGGAACAAACCTTAGAGATAGAACGTAGAACTACTTTATTTGGTCAAGTTTCATGAAACTAGCACAAACCGTGTTTGTTTTAGAGTTTGAACTGCATCTGTCAGTATAGGAGAAAACAGAGTGAAACCTAAAAATTCAAACTGTTCCTGCAAACGAATGCTTCAACCTAGGAGAACGAAACTTGGGCATCCAAGTTTGATTGGTGTACTGTTCATTACTTGAAAGTATCATGAAGATTGGATGAAAAAATATATGTTGATATTTCAGGAGACTGTAGTTTTTGGAAGTTTGGCAACCCCTTTCAATATAAGTGTTATTCGCAGTCCCTGCATTATAATAAATCAAGAGGAAACGAAACTTAGAGATAGAACGTAGAAGTAGTGTATTGTGTCAAGTTTCAAGAACATAGCACAAACCGTGTTTGATTTAGAGTTCGAACTGCATCTGTCAATATAGAAGAAAACGCAGTGAAACCTAAAAATTCAAACTGTTCCTGCAAACGAATGCTTCAACCTAGGAGAACTGAACTTGCGAATCCAAGTGGGATTGTTGTCTGATCATTACATGAATGTATCATAAAGTTTGGTTGATAAAATATATGTTGAGATTTCAGGAGACTCTAGTTTTTGGAAGTTTGGCAACCCCTTTCAATATAATTGTTATTCACCAGTCCCTGCTTTAGGCTACATCAAGAGGAAACAAACCTTAGAGACAGAACGTAGAACTACTTTATTTTGTCAAGTTTCAAGAAGCTAGCACAAACCGTGTTTGATTTAGAGTTCGAACTGCATCTGTCAATATAGGAGAAAACAGAGTGAAACCTCAAAATTCAAACTGTTACTGCAAAAAAATGTTTCAACGTAGGAGAAGGAAACTTGAGCATCCAAGTTGGATGGGTGTACTGATCATTACTTGAAAGAATCATGAAGATTGGATGAAAAAAAATATATGTTGAGTTTTCAGGAGACTCTAGTTTTTGGAAGTTTGGCAACCCCTTTCAATATAAGTGTTATTCGCCAGTCCCTGCATTAGGCAACATCAAGAGGAAACAAACCTTAGAGATAGAACGTAGAACTACTGTATTGTGTCAAGTTTCAATAAGCTAGCACAAACCGTGTTTGATTTAAAGTTCTAACTGCATCTGTCAATATAGAAGAAAACGCAGTGAAACCTAAAAATTCAAACTGTTCCTGCAAACGAATGGTTCAACCTAGGAGAACGAAACTTGGGCATCCAAGTTTGACTGGTGCACTGCTCATTACTTGAAAGTATCATGAAGGTCGGAAGAAAAAATATATGTTGTGGTTTCAGGAAACTGTAGTTTTTTGGAAGCCTAACAACGCCTTTCATTGAGTGAGTTGTTCGCCAGTCTCTGCTTAAGGTTACATCAAGAGGAAACAAACCTTAGAGATAGAAGGTAGAACTACTGTATTGTGTCAAGTTTCAAGAACCTAGCACAAACCGTGTTTGATTTAGAGTTCGAACTGCATCTGTCAATATAGGAGAAAACAGAGTGAAACCTAAAAATTCAAACAGTTCCTGCAAACGAATGCATCAATCTAGGAGAACTAAACTTGGGCATCCAAGTGGGATTGGTGTACTGATCATTACGTGTATGTATCATGAAGATTGGATGAAAAAATATATGTTGAGATTTCAGGAGACTCTAGTTTTTGGAAGTTTGGCAACCCCTTTCAATATAAGTGTTATTCGCCAGTCCCTGCATTAGGCTACATCAAGAGGAAACAAACCTTAGAGATAGAACGTAGAACTACTGTATTGTGTCTAGTTTCAAGAATCTAGCACAAACCGTGTTTGATTTAGAGTTCTAACTGCATCTGTCAATATAGAAGAAAACGCAGTGAAACCTAAAAATTCAAACTGTTCCTGCAAACGAATGCTTCAACCTAGGAGAACGAAACTTGGGCATCCAAGTTTGACTGGTGTACAGCTCATTACTTGAAAGTATCATGAAGGACGGAAGGAAAAATATATGTTGTGGTTTCAGGAGACTGTAGTTTCTTGGCAGCTTAACAACGCCTTTCATTGAATGAGTTATTCGCCAGTCTCTGCTTAAGGTTACATCAAGAGGAAACAAACCTTAGAGATAGAACGTAGAACTACTGTACTGTGTCAAGTTTCAAGAAGCTACAACAAACCGTGTTTGATTTAGAGTTCGAACTGCATCTGACAATATAGGAGAAAACAGAGTGAAACCTAAAAATTCAAACTGTTCTTGCAAACGAATGCTTCAACCTAGGAGAATGAAACTTGTGCATCCAAGTTTGATTGGTGTACTGCTCATTACTTGAAATTATCATGAAGGTCGGATGAAAAAATATATGTTGAGATTTCAGGAGATGGTAGTTTTTGGAAGCTTACAATGCCTTTCATTGAAAGTGTTATTCGCCAGTCTCTGCTTAAGGCTACATCAAGAGGAAACAAACCTTAAGGACAGAACGTAGAACTACTTTATTCTGTCAAGTTTCAAGAAGCTAGCACAAACCGTGTTTGATTTAGATTTCTAACTGCATCTGTCAATATAGGGGAAAACAGAGTGAAATCTAAAATTCAACCTCTCCTGCAAACGAATGCTTCAAACTAGGAGAAATAAACTTTTGCATCCAAGTGGGATTGGTGTACTGATCATTACGTGTATGTATCATGAAGATTGGGTGAAAAAATATATGTTGAGATTTCAGGAGATTCTAGTTTTTGGAAGAATGGCAACCCCTTTCAATATAAGTGTTATTCGCCTGTGCCTGCTTTAGGCTACATCAAGAGGAAACAAACATTAGAGATAGAACGTAGAACTACTTTATTTTGTCAAGTTTCAAGAACCTAGCAGAAACCGTGTTTGATTTAGAGTTCGAACTGCATTTGTCAATATAGGAGAAAACAGAGTGAAAACTAAAAATTCAAACTGTTACTGCAAACGGATGATTCAACCAAGAGAACGAAACTTGAGCATCCATGTGGGATTGGTGTACTGATCATTACTTGAAAGTATCATAAAGATTGGATGAAAAAATATATGTTGATATTTCAGGAGACAGTAGTTTTTGGAAGTTGAGCATGCAAGTGGGATTGGTGTACTGATCATTACTTGAAAGTGTCATGAAGATTGGATGAGAAAATATATGTTGAGATTACAGGAGAATCTAGTTTTTGGAAGTTTGGCAAACCCTTTCAATATAAGTGTTATTCGCATTCCCTGCATTATGCTACATCAAGAGGAAACAAACCTTAGAGAAAGAACGTAGAACTACTGTATTGTGTCAAGTTTCAAGAACCTAGCTCAAACCGTGTTTGATTTACAGTTCGAACTGCATCTGTCAATATAGGAGAAAACAGAGTGAAACCTAAAAATTCAAACTGTTCCTGCAAACGAATGCTTCAATCTAGGAGAACTAAACTTGGGCATCCAAGTGGGATTGGTGTACTGACCATTACGTGAATGTATCATGAATATTGGATGAAAAAATATTGTTGAGATTTCAGGAGACTCTTGTTTTGGGAAGTTTGGCAACCCCTTTCAATATAAGAGTTATTCCCCAGTCCCTGCTTTAGGCTACATCAAAGGAAACAAACCTTAGAGACAGAACGTAGAACTACTTTATTGTGTCAAGTTTCAAGAAGCTAGGACAAACCGTGTTTGATTTAGAGTTTGAACTACATTTGTCAATATAGGAGAAAACAGAGTGAAACGTAAAAATTCAAAGTGTTAGTGCAAAAAAATGTTTCAACGTAGGAGAAGGAAACTTGAGCATCCAAGTGGGATTGGTGTACTGATCATTAATTGAAAGTATCATGAAGATTGGAAGAAAAAATATATGTTGAGATTTCAGGAGACCCTAGTTTTTGGAAGTTTGGCAACCCCTTTCAATATAAGTGTTATTCGCCAGTCCCTGCATTAGACAACATCAAGAGGAAACAAACCTTAGAGATAGAAAGTAGAACTACTGTATTGTGTCAAGTTTCAAGAAGCTACCACAAACCGTGTTTGATTTAGAGTTCGAACTGCATCTGACAATATAGGAGAAAACAGAGTGACACCTAAAAATTCAAACTGTTCCTGCAAAGGAATGCTTCAACCTAGGAGAACGAAACTTGTGCATCCAAGTTTGATTGATGTACTGCTCATTACTTCAAATTATCATGAAGGTCCGATGAAAAAATATATGTTGAGATTTCAGGAGATGGTAGTTTTTGGAAGCTTAACAATGACTTTCATTGGATGTGTTATTCGCCAGTCTCTGCTTAAGGCTACATCAAGAGGAAACAAACCTTAAGGACAGAATGTAGAACTACTTTATTGTGTCAAGTTTCAAGAAGCTAGCACAAACCGTGTTTGACTTAGAGTTCGAACTGCATCTGTTAATATAGGAGAAAACAGTGAAACCTAAAAATTGAAACTGTTCCTGCAAACGAATTCTTCAACCTAGGAGAACGAAACTTGGGCATCCAAGTTTGATTGGTGTACTGCTCATTAGTTGAAGTTACCATGAAGTTCGGATAAAAAAATATACATTGAGATTTCAGGAGATTGTAGTTTTTTGGAAGCTTAACAATGCCTTTGAATGAAAGTGTTATTCGCCAGTCTCTGCTTAAGGCTACATGAAGAGGAAACAAACCTTAGGGATAGAACGTAGAACTACTTTATTGTGTCAAGTTTCAAGGAGCTAGCACAAACCGTGTTTGATTTAGAGTTCGAACTGCATCTGTCAATATAGGAGAAAATGGAGTGAAACCTAAAAATTGAAACTGTTCCTGCAAACGAATGCTTCAATGTAGGAGAACTAAACTTGGGCATCCAAGTGAAATTTGTGTACTGATCAATAAGTGAATGTATCATGAAGATTGGATGAAAAAATATATGTTGAGATTTCAGGAGACTCTAGTTTTTGGAAATTTTTCAACCCCTTTCAGTATAAGTGTTATTCGCCAGTGCCTGCTTTAGGCTACATCAAGAGGAAACAAACCTTAAAGATAGAACGTAGAACTACATTATTTTGTCAAGTTTCAAGAAGATAGCACAAACCGTGTTTGATATAGAGTTTGACCTACATTTGTCAATATAGAAAAAAACAGAGTAAAAACTAAAAATTCAAACTGTTACTGAAAATGAATGCTTCAACGTAGGAGAACGAAACTTGAGCATCCAAGTGAGATTGGTGTACTGATCATTACTTGAAAGTATCATGAAGATTGGATGAAAAAATATATGTTGATATTTCAGGAGACTGTAGTTTTTGGAAGTTTGGCAACCCCTTTCAATATAATTGATATTCGCAGTCCCTGCATTAGGCTACATCAAGAGGAAACAATCCTTAGAGATAGAACGTAGAACTACCTTATTTTGTTAAGCTTCAAGAAGCTAGCACAAACCGTGTTTGATTTAGAGTTCGAACTGCATCTGTCAATATAGGAGAAAACAGAGTGAAACCAAAAATTCAAACTGTTACTGCAAACGAATGCTTCAACCTAGGAGAACGAAACTTGGGCTACCAAGTTTGATTGGTGTACTGCTCATTACTTGAAGTTATCATGAAGTTCGGATGAAAAAATATACATTGAGATTTCAGGAGATGGTAGTTTTTTTTAAGCTTAACAATGCCTTTCATTGAACATGTTATTCGCCAGTCTCTGCTTAAGGCTACACTAAGAGAAAACAAACCTTAGGGATAGAACGTAGAACTGCTTTATTTTGTCAAGTTTCAAGAAGCTAGCGCAAACTGTGTTTGATTTAGAGTTCGAACTGCATCTGTCAATATAGGAGAAAACAGAGTGAAACCTAAAAATTCAAACTGTTCCTGCAAACGAATGCTTCAACCTAGGAGAACGAAACTTGGGCATCCATGTTTGATTGGTGTACTGCTCATTACTTGAAAGTATCATGAAGGTCGGAGGAAAAAATATATGTTGTGATTTCAGGAGACTGTAGTTTTTTGGCAGCCTCCCAACGCCTTTAATTGAATGAGTTATTCGCCAGTCTATGCTTAAGGCTACATCAAGAGGAAACAAACCTTAGAGATAGAACGTAGAACTACTGTATTGTGTCAAGTTTCAAAAAGCTAGCACAAACCGAGTTTGATTTAGAGTTCTAACTGCATCTGTCAATATAGAAGAGAACGCAGTGAAACCTAAAAATTCAAACTGTTCCTGCAAACGAATGATTCAACCTAAAAGAAGGAAACTTGGGCATCCAAGTTTGATTGGTGTACTGCTCATTACTTGAAAGTATCATGAAGGTCGGAAAAAAAATATATGTTGTGATTTCAGGAGACTGTAGTTTTTTGGCAGCCTAACAATGCCTTTCATTGAATGAGTTATTCGCCAGTCACTGCTTAAGACTACATCAAGAGAAAACAAACCTTAGAGATAGAACGTAGAACTACTGTATTGTGTCAAGTTTAAAGAAGCAACCACAAATCGTGTTTGATTTAGAGTACTAAATGCATCTGTCAATATAGGAGAAAACAGAGTGAAAACTAAAAATTCAAACTGTTACTGCAAATGAAAGTTTCAACGTAGGAGAAGGAAACTTGAGCATCCAAGTGGGATTGGTGTACTGATCATTACTTGAAAGTATCATGAAGATTGGATGAAAAAATATATGTTGAGCTTTCAGGAGACTCTAGTTTTCGGAAGTTTGGCAACCCCTTTCAATATAAGTGTTATTCGCCAGTCCCTGCATTAGCCTACATCAAGAGAAAACAAACCTTAGAGATAGAACGTAGAACTACTGTATTGTGTCAAGTTTCAAGAAGCTAGCACAAACCGTGTTTGATTTAGAGTTCTAACTGCATCTGTCAATATAGAAGAAAATGCAGTGAAACCTAAAAATTCAAACTGTTCCTGCAAACGAATACTTCAACCTAGGAGAACGAAACTTGGGCATCCAAGTTTGACTGGTGTACTGCTCATTACTTGAAAGTATCATGAAGGTCGGAAGAAAAAATATATGTTGTGGTTTCAGGAAACTGTAGTTTTTTGGAAGCCTAACAACGCCTTTCATTGAATGAGTTATTCGCCAGTCTCTGCTCAAGGCTACATCAAGAGGAAACAAACCTTAGAGAAAGAAGGTAGAACTACTCTATTGTGTCAAGTTTGAAGAAGCTACCACAAACCGTGTTTGATTTAGAGATCAAACTGCATCTGGCAATATAGGAGAAAACAGAGTGAAACCTAAAAATTCAAACTGTTCTTGCAAACGAATGCTTCAACCTAGGAGAACGAAACTTGTGCATCCAAGTTTGATTGGTGTACTGCTCATTACTTGAAATTATCATGAAGGTCAGATGAAAAAATATACATTGAGATTTCAGGAGATGGTAGTTTTTTGGAAGCTTAACAATACCTTTCATTGAAAGTGTTATTCGCCAGTCTGTGCTTAAGGCTACATCAAGAGGAAACAAACCTTAGGGATAGAACGTAGAACTACTTTATTGTTTCAAGTTTCAAGAAGCTAGCACAAACCGTGTTTGATTTAGAGTTTGAACTGCATCTGTCAGTATAGGAGAAAACAGAGTGAAAACTAAAAATTCAAAATGTTACTGAAAACGGATGCTTTAACGTAAGAGAACGAAACTTGGGCATCCAAGTTTGATTGCTGTACTGCTCATTACTTGAAGTTATTAAAAGGTCGGATGAAAAAATATACATTGAGATTTCAGGAGATGGTAGTTTTTTGGAAGCTTAACAATGCCTCTCATTGAAAGAGTTATTCGCCAGTCTGTGCTTAAGGCTACATCAAGAGGAAACAAACCTTAGAGATAGAAGGAAGAACTACTTTATTGTTTCAAGTTTCAAGAAGCTAGCACAAACCGTGTTTGATTTAGAGTTCGAACTGCATCTGTCAATATAGGAGAAAACAGAGTGAAAACTAAAAATTCAAACTGTTACTGCAAAAGGATGCTTCAACGTAGGAGAACGAAACTTGGGCATCCAAGTTTGATTTGTGTACTGCTCATTACTTGAAGGTATAATGAAGGTCAGATGAAAAAATATACATTGAGATTTCAGGAGATGCTAGTTTTTTGGAAGCTTAACAATGCCTTTCATTGAAAGTGTTATTCGCCAGTCTGTGCTTAAGGCTACATCAAGAGGAAACAAACCTTAGCGATAGAACGTAGAAGTACTTTATTGTGTCAAGTTTAAAGAAGCTAGGACAAACCGTGTTTGATTTAGAGTTTGAACTACATTTGTGAATATAGGAGAAAACAGAGTAAAACCTAAAAATTCAAACTGTTACTGCAAACGAATGTGTCAATGTAGGAGAACGAAACTTGAGCATCCAAGTGGGATTGGTTTACTGATCAATACTTGAAAGTATCATGAAGATTGGATGAAAAAATATATGTTGATATTTCAGGAGACTGTAGTTTTTGGAAGTTTGGCAACCCCTTTCAATATAAGTGTTATTCGCAGTCCCTGCATTAGGCTACATCAAGAGGAAACAAACCTTAGAGATAGAACGTAGAACTACTGTATTGTGTCAAGTTTCAAGAAGCTAGCACAAACCGTGTTTGATTTAGTTTGAACTACATTTGTCAATATAAAAGAAAACAGTAAAACCTAAAAATTCAAACTGTTACTGCAAACGAATGTGTCAACGTAGGAGAAAGAAACTTGAGCATCCAAGTGGGATTGGTGTACTGCTCATTACTTGAAATTATCATGAAGGTCGGATGAAAAAATATATGTTGAGGTTTCAGGAGATGGTAGTTTTTGGAAGCTTAACAATGCCTTTCATTGAAAGTGTTATTCGCCAGTCTCTGCTTAAGGCTACATCAAGAGGAAACAAACCTTAAGGACAGAACGTAGAACTACTTTATTGTGTCAAGTTTCAAGAAGCTAGCACAAACCGTGTTTGATTTATACTTCTAACTGCATCTTTCAATATAGGGGAAAACAGAGTGAAACCTAAAAATTCAAACTGTTCCTGCAAACGAATGCTTCAACCTAGGAGAACAAAACATTTGCATCCAAGTTTGATTGGTGTACTGCTCATTACTGGACGTTATCATGAAGGTCGGATGAAAAAATATACATTGAGATTTCAGGAGATGCTAGTTTTTGGAAGCTTAACAATGCCTTTCATTGAAAGTGTTATTCGGCAGTCTCTGCTTAAGGCTACATCAAGAGGAAACAAATCTTAGGCATAGAACGTAGAACTAAATTATTGTGTCAAGTTTCAAGAAGCTAGCACAAACCGTGTTTGATTTAGAGTTCAAACTGCATCTGTCAATATAGGAGAAAACAGAGTGAAAACTAAAAATTCAAACTGTTACTGCAAACGGATGCTTCAACGTAGGAGAACGAAACTTGGGCATCCAAGTTTGATTGGTGTACTGCTCATTACTTGAAAGTATCATGAAGGTCGGAAAAAACAATATATGTTGTGATTTCAAGAGACTGTAGTTTTTTGGAAGCCTAACAGTGCCTTTCATTGAATGAGTTATTCGCCAGTCTGTGCTTAAGGCTACATCAAGAGGAAACAAACCTTAGAGATAGAACGTAGAACTACTGTATTGTGTCAAGTTTCAAGAAGCTAGCACAAACCGTGTTTGATTTAGAGTTCGAACTGCATCTGTCAATATAGGACAAAACTGAGTGAAACCTAAAAATTCAAACTGTTCCTGCAAACGAATGCTTCAACCCAGGAGCACGAAACTTGGGCATCCAAGTTTGATTGGTGTACTGCTCATGACTTGACGTTATCATGAAGGTCAGATGAAAAAATATACATTGAGATTTCAGGAGATGGTAGTTTTTTGGAAGCTTAACAATGCCTTTCATTGAAAGTTTTATTTGCCAGTCTCTGCTTAAGTCTACATCAAGAGGAAAAAAAACTTAGGGATAGAACGTAGAACTACTTTATTGTGTCAAGTTTCAAGAAGCTCGCACAAACCATGTTTGATTTAGAGTTTGAACTACCTTTGTCAATATAGGAGAAAACAGTAAAACCTAAAAATTCAAACTGTTACTGCAAACGAATGCGTCAACATAGGAGAACGAAACTTGAGCATCGAATTGGGATTGTTGTACTGATCATTACTTGAAAGTATCATGAAGATTGGATGAAAAAATATATTTTGATATTTCTGGAGATTGTAGTTTTTGGAAGTTTGGCAACCCCTTTCAATATAAGTGTTATTGGCAGTCCCTGCATTAGACTACATGAAGACGAAACAAACCTTAGAGATAGAACGTAGAACTACTGTATTGTGTCAACTTTCAAGAAGCTAGCACAAACCGTGCTGGATTTAGAGTTCTAACTGCATCTGTCAATATAGAAGAAAACGCAGTGAAACCTAGAATTTCAAACTGTTCCTGCAAAAGAATGCTTCAACCTAGGAGAACGAAACTTGGGCATCCATGTTTGACTGGTGTACTGCTCATTACTTGAAAGTATCATGAAGGTAGGAATAAAAAATATATGTTGTGATTTCAGGAGACTGTAGTTTTTTGGCAGCCTAACAACACCTTTTATTGAATGAGTTATTCGCCAGTCTCTGCTTAAGGCTACATCAAGAGGAAACAAACCTTAGAGATAGAACGTAGAAGTACTGTATTGTGTCAAGTTTCAAGAAGATACCACAAACCGTGTTTGATTTAGAGTTCGAACTGCATCTGACAATATAGGAGAAAACAGAGTGAAACCTAAAAATTCAAACTGTTCCTGCAAACGAATGCTTCAACCTAGGAGAACGAAACTTGGGCATCCAAGTTTGAATGGTGTACTGTTCATTACTTGAAATTATCATGAAGGTCCGATGAAAAAATATATGTTGAGATTTCAGCAGATGGTAGTTTTTGGAAGGTTAACAATGACTTTCATTGAAAGTATTATTCGCCATTCTCTGCTTAAGGCTACATCAAGAGGAAACAAACATTAGAGATAGAACGTAGAACTACTGTATTGTGTCAAGTTTCAAGAAGCTAGCACAAACCGTGTTTGATTTAGAGTTCAAACTGCATCTGTCAATATAGGAGAAAACAGAGTGAAAACTAAAAATTCAAACGGTTCCTGCAAACGAATGCTTCAACCTAGGAGAACGTAACTTGGGCATCCAAGTTTGATTGGTGTACTGCTCATTACTTGAATGTATCATGAAGGTCGGAAGAAAAAATATATGTTGTGATTTCAGGAGACTGTAGTTTTTTTGCAGCCTACCAACGCCTTTCATTGAATGAGTTATTCGCCAGTCTCTGCTTAAGGCTACATCAAGAGGAAACAAAACTTGAGTTAGAACGTACAACTACTGTATTGTGTCAAGTTTCAAGAGGCTAGCACAAACCGTGTTTGTTTTAGAGTTCTAACTGCATCTGTCAATATAGGAGAAAACAGAGTGAAACCTAAAAATTCAAACTGTTCCTGCAAACAAATGCTTCAACGTAGGAGAACGAAACTTGGGAATCCAAGTTTGATTGGTGTACTGCTCATTACTTGAAAGTATCATGAAGGTCGGAAGAAAAAATATATGTTGTGATTTCAGGACACTGTAGTTTTTTGGCAGCCTCCCAATGCCTTTCATTGAATGAGTTATTCGCCAGTCTCTGCTTAAGGCTACGTCAAGAGGAAACGAACCTTAGAGATAGAACATAGAACTACTGTATTGTGGCAAGTTTCAAGAAGCCTGTACAAACCGTGTTTGATTTAGAGTTCTAACTGCATCTGTCAATATAGGAGAAAACAGAGTGAAAACTAAAAATTCAAACTGTTACTGCAAACGGATGCTTCAAAGTAGGAGAGCAAAACTTGGGCATCCAAGCTTGATTGGTGTACTGCTCATTACTTGAAAGTATCATGAAGGTCGGAAAAAAAAATATATGGTGTGATTTCAGGAGACTGTAGTTTTTTGGCAGCCTAACAACACCTTTCATTGAATGAGTTATTTGCCAACTGTGCTTAAGGCTACATCAAGAGGAAACAATCCTTAGAGATAGAACATAGAACTACTGTATTGTGTCAAGCTTCAAGTACCTAGCACAAACCGTGTTTGATTTAGAGTTCGAACTGCATCTGTCAATATAGGAGAAAACGAGTGAAACCTCAAAATTCAAACTGTTCCTGCAAACGAATGCTTCAACCTAGGAGAACGAAACTTGGGCATCCAAGTTTGATTGGTGTACTGCTCATTACTTGAAGTTATCATGAAGGTCGGATGAAAAAATATACATTGAGATTTCAAGAGACTCTAGTTTTTGGAAGTTTGGCAACCCCTTTCACTATAAGTGTTATTCGCCAGTCCCTGCTTTAGGCTACATCAGGAGGAAACAAACCTTAGTGATAGATCGTAGAACTACATTATTTTGTCAAGTTTCAAGAAGCTAGGACAAACCGTGTTTGATTTAGAGTTTGAACTACATTTGTCAATATAGGAGAAAACAGAGTGAAACCTAAAAATTCAAACTGTTACTGCAAACGAATGTTTCAACGTAGGAGAAGGAAACTTGAGCATCCAAGTGGGATTGGTGTACTGATCATTACTTGAAAGTACCATGAAGTTTGGATGAAAAAATATATGTTGAGATTTCAGGAGACTCTAGTTTTTCGAAGTTTGGCAACCCCTTTCAGTATAAGTGTTATTCGCCAGTCCCTACTTTAGGCTACATCAAGAGGAAACAAACCTCAGAGATAGAATGTAGAAATACTGTATTTTGTCAATTTTCAAGAAGCTAGCACAAACCGTGTTTGATTCAGAGTTCAAACTGCATCTGTCAATATAAGAGAAAACAGAGTGAAAACTAAAAATTCAAACTGTTCCTGCACACGAATGCTTCAACCTAGGAGAACGAAACTTGGGCATCCAAGTTTCACTGGTGTACTGCTCATTACTTGAAAGTAACATGAAGGTCGGAAGAAAAAATATATGGTGTGATTTCAGGAGACTTTAGATTTTTGGCAGCCTAAAAACACCTTTCATTGAATGAGTTATTCGCCAGTCTTGCTTAAGGCTACATCAAGAGGAAACAAACCTTAGGGACAGAACATAGAACTACTTTATTGTGTCAAGTTTCAAGAAGCTAGCACAAACCGTGTTTGATTTAGAGTTCGAACTGCATCTGTCAATATAGGAGAAAACAGAGTGAAACCTAAAAATTCAAACTGTTCCTGCAAACGAATGCTTCAACCTAGGAGAACGAAACTTGGGCATCCAAGTTTGACTGGTGTACTGCTCATTACTTGAAGTTATCATGAAGGTCGGATGAAAAAATATACATTGACATTTCAGGAGATGGCAGTTTTTTCGAAGCTTAACAATACCTTTCATTGAAAGTGTTATTCGCCAGTCTCTGCTTAAGGCTACATCAAGAGGAAACAAACCTTAGGGATAGAACGTAGAACTACTTTATTGTGTCAAGTTTCAAGAAGCTAGGACAAACCGTGTTTGATTTAGAGTTTGAACTACATTTGTCAATATAGAGAAAACAGAGTGAAACCTAAAAATTCAAACTGTTACTGCAAACGAATGTTTCAATGTAGGAGAAGGAAACTTTGAGCATCCAAGTGGGATTGGTGTACTGATCATTACGTGAATGTATCATGAAGATTGGATGAAAAAATATTTGTTGAGATTTCAGGAGACTCTAGTTTTTGGAAGTTGGCAACCCCTTTCAGTATAAGTGTTATTCGCCAGTCCCTGCTTTAGGCTACATCAAGAGGAAACAAACCTCAGAGATTGAACGTAGAAATACTGTATTGTGTCAAGTTTCAAGAAGCTAGCACAAACCGTGTTTGATTTAGAGTTTGAACTATATTTGTCAATATAGAAAAAAACAGAGTGAAACCTAAAAATTCAAACTGTTACTGAAAACGAATGCTTCAACGTAGGAGAACGAAACTTGAGCATCCAAGTGGGATTGGTGTACTGATCATTACTTGAAAGTATCATGAAGATTGGATGAAAAAATATATGTTGATATTTCAGGAGACTGTAGTTTTTGGAAGTTTGGCAACCCCTTTAAATATAAGTGTTATTCGCCGTCACTGCATTAGGCTACATCAACAGGAAACAAACCTTAGAGACAGAACGTAGATCTACTGTATTGTGTCAAGTTTCAAGAAGCTAGCACAAACCGTGTTTGATTTAGAGTTAGAACAGCATGTGTCAATATAGGAGAAAACAGAGTGAAACCTAAAAATTCAAACTGTTCCTGCAAACGAATGCTTCAACATAGGAGAACGAAACTTGGGCATCCAAGTTTGATTGGTGTACTGCTCATTACTTGAAGTTATTATAAAGGTAGAATGAAAAAATATACATTGAGATTTCAGGAGATGGTAGTTTTTTGGAAGCTTAAAAATGCCTTTCATTGAAAGTGTTATTCGCCCGTCTCTGCTTAAGGCTACATCAAGAGGAAACAAATCTTAGGGAGAGAACGTAGAACTACTTTATTGTGTCAAGTTTCAAGAAGCTAGCACAAACCGTGTTTGATTTAGAGTTCGAACTGCATCTGTCAATATAGGAGAAAACAGAGTGAAACCTAAAAATTCAAACTGTTACTCCAAACGAATGTTTCAACGTAGGAGAAGGAAACTTTGAGCATCCAAGTGGGATTGGTGTACTGATCATTACGTGAATGTATCATGAAGATTGGATAAAAAAATATTTGTTGGATTTCAAGAGACTCTAGTTTTTGGAAGTTGGCAACCCCTTTCAGTATAAGTGTTATTCGCCAGTCCCTGCTTTAGGCTACATCAAGAGGAAATAAACCTCAGAGATTGAACGTAGAAATACTGTATTGTGTCAAGTTTCAAGAAGCTAGCACAAACCGTGTTTGATTTAGAGTTCGAACTGCATCTGACAATATAGGAGAAAACAGAGTGAAACCTAAAAATTCAAACGGTATCTGAAAACGAATGCTTCAACGTAGGAGAACGAAACTTGGGCATCCAAGTGGGATTGGTGTACTGATCATTACTGGAAAGTACGATGAAGATTGGATGAAAAAATATATGTTGAGAATTCAGGAGACTCTAGTTTTTTGAAGTTTGGCAACCCCTTTCAATATCAGTGTTATTTGCAGTCCCTGCATTAGCCTACATCAAGAGGAAACAAACCTTAGGGATAGAACCTAGAACTACTTTATTGTGTCAAGTTTCAAGAAGCTAGGACAAACCGTGTTTGATTTAGAGTTTGAACTACATTTGTCAATATAGGAGAAAACAGAGTGAAACCTAAAAATTCAAACTGTTACTGCAAACAAATGTTTCAACGAAGGAGAAGGAAACTTGAGCATCCAAGTGGGATTGGTGTACTGATCATTAAGTGAATGTATCATGAAGTTTGGATGAAAAAATATATGTTGAGATTTCAGGAGACTCTAGTTTTTCGAAGTTTGGCAACCCCTTTCAGTATAAGTGTTATTCGCCAGTCCCTACTTTAGGCTACATCAAGAGGAAACAAACCTCAGAGATAGAATGTAGAAATACTGTATTGTGTCAATTTTCAAGAAGCTAGCACAAACAGTGTTTGATTCAGAGTTCGAACTGCATCTGTCAATATAGGAGAAAACAGAGTGAAAGCTAAAAATTCAAACTGTTCCTGCACACGAATGCTTCAACCTAGGAGAACGAAACTTGGGCATCCAAGTTTGACTGGTGTACTGCTCATTACTTGAAAGTAACATGAAGGTCGGAAGAAAAAATATATGGTGTGATTTCAGGAGACTGTAGATTTTTGGCAGCCTAAAAACACCTTTCATTGAACGAGTTATTCGCCAGTCTTGCTTAAGGCTACATCAAGAGGAAACAAACCTTAGGGACAGAACATAGAACTACTTTATTGTGTCAAGTTTCAAGAAGCTAGCACAAACCGTGTTTGATTTAGAGTTCGAACTGCATCTGTCAATATAGGAGAAAACAGAGTGAAACCTAAAAATTCAAACTGTTCCTGCAAACGAATGCTTCAACCTAGGAGAACGAAACTTGGGCATCCAAGTTTCACTGGTGTAGTGCTCATTGCTTGAAGTTATCATGAAGGTCGGATGAAAAAATATACATTGACATTTCAGGAGATGGTAGTTTTTTCGAAGCTTAACAATACCTTTCATTGAAAGTGTTATTCGCCAGTCTCTGCTTAAGGCTACATCAAGAGGAAACAAACCTTAGGGATAGAACGTAGAACTACTTTATTGTGTCAAGTTTCAAGAAGCCAGGACAAACCGTGTTTGATTTAGAATTTTAACTACATTTGTCAATATAGGAGAAAACAGAGTGAAACCTAAAAATTCAAACTGTTACTGCAAACATATGTTTCAACGTAGGAGAAGGAAACTTTGAGCATCCAAGTGGGATTGGTGTACTGATCATTACGTGAATGTATCATGAAGATTGGATGAAAAAATATTTGTTGAGATTTCAGGACACTCTAGTTTTTGGAAGTTGGCAACCCCTTTCAGTATAAGTGTTATTCGCCAGTCCCTGCTTTAGGCTACATCAAGAGGAAACAAACCTCAGAGATTGAACGTAGAAATACTGTATTGTGTCAAGTTTCAAGAAGCTAGCACAAACCGTGTTTGATTTAGAGTTTGAACTATATTTGTCAATATAGAAAAAAAACAGAGTGAAACCTAAAAATTCAAACTGTTACTGAAAACGAATGCTTCAACGTAGGAGAACGAAACTTGAGCATCCAAGTGGGATTGGTGTACTGATCATTACTTGAAAGTATCATGAAGATTGGATGAAAAAATATATGTTGATATTTCAGGAGACTGTAGTTTTTGGAAGTGTGGCAACCCCTTTCAATATAAGTGTTATTCGCCGTCCCTGCGTTAGGCTACATCAAGAGGAAACAAACCTTAGAGATAGAACGTAGATTTACTGTATTGTGTCAAGTTTCAAGAAGCTAGCACAAACCGTGTTTGATTTAGAGTTTGAACAGCATCTGTCAATATAGGAGAAAACAGAGTGAAACCTAAAAATTCAAACTGTTCCTGCAAACGAATGCTTCAACCTAGGAGAACGAAACTTGGGCATCCAAGTTTGATTGGTGTAGTGCTCATTACTTGAAGTTATTATAAAGGTCGAATGAAGAAATATACATTGAGATTTCAGGAGATGGTAGTTTTTTGGAAGCTTAACAATGCCTTTCATTGAAAGTGTAATTCGCCCGTCTCTGCTTAAGGCTACAACAAGAGGAAACAAATCTTAGGGAGAGAACGTAGAACTACTTTATTGTGTCAAGTTTCAAGAAGCTAGCACAAACCGTGTTTGATTTAGAGTTCGAACTGCATCTGTCAATATAGGAGAAAACAGAGTGAAACCTAAAAATTCAAACTGTTACTCCAAACGAATGTTTCAACGTAGGAGAAGGAAACTTTGAGCATCCAAGTGGGATTGGTGTACTGATCATTACGTGAATGTATCATGAAGATTGGATGAAAAAATATTTGTTGGATTTCAGGAGACTCTAGTTTTTGGAAGTTGGCAAACCCTTTCAGTATAAGTGTTATTCGCCAGTCCCTGCTTTAGGCTACATCAAGAGGAAATAAACCTCAGAGATTGAACGTAGAAATACTGTATTGTGTCAAGTTTCAAGAAGCTAGCACAAACCGTGTTTGATTTAGAGTTCGAACTGCATCTGACAATATAGGGAACACAGAGTGAAACCTAAAAATTCAAACTGTTACTGAAAACGAATGCTTCAACGTAGGAGAACGAAACTTGTGCATCCATGTTTGATTGGTGTACTGCTCATTACTTGAAATTATCATGAAGGTCGGATGAAAAAATATATGTTGAGATTTCAGGAGACTCTAGTTTTTGGAAGTTTGGCAACCCCTTTCAGTATAAGTGTTATTCGCCAGTCCCTGCTTTAGGCTACATCAAGAGGAAACAAACCTTAGAGATAGAACGTAGAACTACATTATTTTGTCAAGTTTCAAGAAGCTAGCACAAACCGTGTTTGATTTAGAGTTTGAACTACATATGTCAATATAGAAAAAAACAGAGTGAAACCTAAAAATTCAAACTGTTACTGAAAACGAATGCTTCAACGTAGGAGAACGAAACTTGAGCATCCAAGTGGGATTGGTGTACTGATCATTACTTGAAAGTATCATGAAGATTGGATGAAAAAATATATGTTGATATTTCAGGAGACTGTAGTTTTTGGAAGTTTGGCAACCCCTTTCAATATAAGTGTTATTCGCCGTCCCTGCGTTAGGCTACATCAAGAGGAAACAAACCTTAGAAATAGAACGTAGAACTACTGTATTGTGTCAAGTTTCAAGAAGCTAGCACAAACCGTGTTTGATTTAGAGTTCGAACAGCATCTGTCAATATAGGAGAAAACAGAGCGAAACCTAAAATTTCAAACTGTTCCTGCAAACGGATGCTTCAACCTAGGAGAACGAAACTTGGGCATCCAAGTTTGATTGGTGTACTGCTCATTACTTGAAGTTATCATGAAGGTCGAATGAAAAAATATACATTGATATTTCAGGAGATGGTAGTTTTTTGGAAGCTTAACAATGCCTTTCATTGAAAGTGTTATTCGCCAGTATCTGCTTAAGGCTACATCAAGAGGGAACAAATCTTAGGGAGAGAACGTAGAACTACTTTATTGTGTCAAGTTTCAAGAAGCTAGCACAAACCGTGTTTGATTTAGAGTTCGAACTGCATCTGTCAATATAGGAGAAAACAGAGTGAAACCTAAAAATTGAAACTGTTCCTGCAAACGAATGCTTCAACCTAGGAGAAGGAAACTTGGGCATCCAAGTTTGATTGGTGTACTGCTCATTAGTTGAAGTTACCATGAAGGTCGGATAAAAAAATATACATTGAGATTTCAGGAGATTGTAGTTTTTTGGAAGCTTAACAATGCCTTTGATTGAAAGTGTTATTCGCCAGTCTCTGCTTAAGGCTACATCAAGAGGAAACAAACCTTAGGGATAGAACGTAGAACTACTTTATTGTGTCAAGTTTCAAGGAGCTAGCACAAACCGTGTTTTATTTAGAGTTCGAACTGCATCTGTCAATATAGGAGAAAACGGAGTGAAACCTAAAAATTCAAACTGTTACTGCAAACAAATGTTTCAACGTAGGAGAAGGAAACTTGAGCATCCAAGTGGGATTGGTGTACTGATCATTACGTGAATGTATCATGAAGTTTGGATGAAAAAATATATGTTGAGATTTCAGGAGACTCTAGTTTTTCGAAGTTTGGCAATCCCGTTCAGTATAAGTGTTATTCGCCAGTCCCTACTTTAGGCTACATCAAGAGGAAACAAACCTCAGAGATAGAATGTAGAAATACTGTATTGTGTCAATTTTCAAGAAGCTAGCACAAACCGTGTTTGATTCAGAGTTCGAACTGCATCTGTCAATATAGGAGAAAACAGAGTGAAAACTAAAAATTCAAACTGTTCCTGCACACGAATGCTTCAACCTAGGAGAACGAAACTTGGGCATCCAAGTTTGACTGGTGTACTGCTCATTACTTGAAAGTAACATGAAGGTCGGAAGAAAAAATATATGGTGTGATTTCAGGAGACTGTAGATTTTTGGCAGCCTAAAAACACCTTTCATTGAATGAGTTATTCGCCAGTCTTGCGTAATGCTACATCAAGAGGAAACAAACCTTAGGGACAGAACATAGAACTACTGTATTGTCTCAAGTTTCAAGAAGCTAGCACAAACCGTGTTTGATTTAGAGTTCGAACTGCATCTGTCAATATAGGAGAAAACGGAGTGAAACCTAAAAATTGAAACTGTTCCTGCAAACGAATGCTTCAACCTAGGAGAACGAAACTTGGGCACCCAAGTTTGACTGGTGTACTGCTCATAACTTGAAAGTATCATGAAGGTCGGAAGAAAAAATATATGTTGTGATTTCAGGAGACTGTAGTTTTTTGGCAGCCTAACAACGCCTTTCATTGAATGAGTTATTCGCCAGTCTCTGCTTAAGGCTACATCAGGAGGAAACAAACCTTAGAGATAGAACGTAGAACTACTGTATTGTGTCAAGTTTCAAGAAGCTACCACAAACCGTGTTTGATTCACAGTTCTAACTGCGTCTGTCAATATAGAGGAAAACAGTGTGAACCCTAACAATTCAAACTGTTCCTGCAAACGAATGCTTCAATCTAGGAGAACTTAACTTGGGCATCCAAGTGGGATTGATGAACTCATCATTATGTGAATGTATCATGAAGATTGGATGAAAAAATTTATGTTGAGATTTCAGTACACTCTAGTTTTTGGAAGTTTGGCAACCCCTTTCAATATAAGTGTTATTCGCCAGTCCCTGCTTTAGGTTACATCAAGAGGAAACAAACCTAGAGATAGAATGTAGAACTACTGTATTGTGTCAAATTTCAAGAAGCTAGCACAAACCGTGTTTGATTTAGAGTTCGAACTGCATCTGTCAATATAGGAGAAAACAGAGTGAAACCTAAAAATTCAAACTGTTACTGCAAACGAATGCTTCAACATAGGAGAACGAAACTTGAGCATCCAAGTGGGATTGGTGTACTGCTCATTACTTGAAAGTATCATGAAGTTCGGAAAAAAAAATATATGTTGTGATTTCAGGAGACTGTATTTTTTTGGCAGCCTAACAACGCCTTTAATTGAATGAGTTATTCGCCAGTCTGTGCTTAAGGCTACATCAAGAGGAAACAAACCTTAGAGATAGAACGTAGAACTACTGTATTGTGTCAAGTTTCAAGAAGCTAGCACAAACCGTGTTTGATTTAGAGTCGAACTGCATCTGACAATACAGGAGAAAACAGAGTGAAACATAAAAATATAAACTGTTCCTGCAAATGAATGCTTCAACCTAGGAGAACGAAACTTGTGCATCCAAGTTTGATTAGTGTACTGATAATTACTTGAAATTATCATGAAGGTCGGATGAAAAAATTTATGTTGAGATTTCAGGAGATTTTAGTTTTTGGAAGCTTAACAATGCCTTTCAATTAAAGTGTTATTCGCCAGTCTCTGCTTAAGGCTACATCAAGAGGAAACAAACTTTAAGGACAGAACGTAGAACTACTTTATTGTGTCAAGTTTCAAGAAGCTAGCACAAACCGTGTTTGATTTAGAGTTCTAAATGCATCTGTCAATATAGGGGAAAACAGAGTGAAACTTAAAAATTCAAACTTTTCCTGCAAACGAATGCTTCAATCTAGGAGAACTAAACTTGGGCATCCAAGTGGGATTGGTGTAGTGATCATTACGTGAATGTATCATGAAGTTTGGATGAAAAAATATATGTTGAGATTTCAGGAGACTCTAGTTTTTCGAAGTTTGGCAACCCCGTTCAGTATAAGTGTTATTCGCCAGTCCCTACTTTAGGCTACATCAAGAGGAAACAAACCTCAGAGATAGAATGTAGAAATACTGTATTGTGTCAATTTTCAAGAAGCTAGCACAAACCGTGTTTGATTCAGAGTTCGAACTGCATCTGTCAATATAGGAGAAAACAGAGTGAAAACTAAAAATTCAAACTGTTCCTGCACACGAATGCTTCAACCTAGGAGAACGGAACTTGGGCATCCAAGTTTGACTGGTGTACTGCTCATTACTTGAAAGTAACATGAAGGTCGGAAGAAAAAATATATGGTGAGATTTCAGGAGACTGTAGATTTTTGGCAGCCTAAAAACACCTTTCATTGAATGAGTTATTCGCCAGTCTTGCGTAAGGCTACATCAAGAGGAAACAAACCTTAGGGACAGAACATAGAACTACTTTATTGTGTCAAGTTTCAAGAAGCTAGCACAAACCGTGTTTGATTTAGAGTTCGAACTGCATCTGTTAATATAGGAGAAAACAGAGTGAAACCTAAAAATTCAAACTGTTCCTGCAAACGAATGCTTCAACCTAGGAGAACGAAACTTGGGCATCCAAGTTTGACTGGTGTACTGCTCATTACTTGAAGTTATCATGAAGGTCGGATGAAAAAATATACATTGACATTTCAGGAGATGGTAGTTTTTTCAAAGCTTAAAAATACCTTTCATTGAAAGTGTTATTCGCCAGTCTCTGCTTAAGGCTACATCAAGAGGAAACAAACCTTAAAGATAGAACGTAGAACTACTTTATTGTGTCAAGTTTCAAGAAGCTAGGACAAACCGTGTTTGATTTAGAATTTTAACTACATTTGTCAATATAGGAGAAAACAGAGTGAAACCTAAAAATTCAAAACTGTTACTGCAAACGTATGTTTCAACGTAGGAGAAGGAAACTTTGAGCATCCAAGTGGGATTGGTGTACTGATCATTACGTGAATGTATCATGAAGATTGGATGAAAAAATATTTGTTGAGATTTCAGGAGACTCTAGTTTTTGGAAGTTGGCAACCCCTTTCAGTATAAGTGTTATTCGCCAGTCCCTTCTTTAGGCTACATCAAGAGGAAACAAACCTCAGAGATTGAACATAGAAATACTGTATTGTGTAAAGTTTCAAGAAGCTAGCACAAACCGTGTTTGATTTAGAGTTCGAACTGCATCTGACAATATAGGAGAAAACAGAGTGAAACCTAAAAATTCAAATTGTTACTGAAAACGAATGCTTCAACGTAGGAGAACGAAACTTGTGCATCCAAGTTTGATTGGTGTACTGCTCATTACTTGAAATTATCATGAAGGTCGGATGAAAAAATATATGTTGAGATTTCAGGAGACTCTAGTTTTTGGAAGTTTGGCAACCCCTTTCAGTATAAGTGTTATTCGCTGGTCCCTGCTTTAGGCTACATCAAGCGGAAACAAACCTTAGAGATAGAACGTAGAACTACATTATTTTGTCAAGTTTCAAGAAGCTAGCACAAACCGTGTTTGATTTAGAGTTTGAATTACATTTGTCAATATAGAAAAAAAACAGAGTGAAACCTAAAAATTCAATACTGTTACTGAAAACGAATGCTTCAACGTAGGAGAACAAAACTTGAGCATCCAAGTGGGATTGGTGTACTGATCATTACTTGAAAGTATCATGAAGATTGGATGAAAAATATATGTTGATATTACAGGAGACTGTAGTTTTTGGAAGTTTGGCAACCCCTTTCAATATAAGTGTTATTCGCAGTCCCTGCGTTAGGCTACATCAAGAGGAAACAAACCTTAGAGATAGAACGTAGAACTACTGTATTGTGTCAAGTTTCAAGAAGCTAGCACAAACCGTGTTTGATTTAGAGTTCGAACAGCATCTGTCAATATAGCAGAAAACAGAGTGAAACCTAAAAATTCAAACTGTTCCTGCAAACGGATGCTTCAACCTAGAAGAACGAAACTTGGGCATCCAAGTTTGATTGGTGTACTGCTCATTAACTTGAAGTTATCATGAAGGTCGAATGAAAAAATATACATTGAGATTTCAGGAGATGGTAGTTTTTTGGAAGCTTAACAATGCCTTTCATTGAAAGTGTTATTCACCAGTCTCTGCTTAAGGCTACATCAAGAGGGAACAAATCTTAGGGGAGAGAACGTAGAACTACTTTATTGTGTCAAGTTTCAAGAAGCTAGCACAAACCGTGTTTGATTTAGAGTTCGAACTGCATCTGTCAATATCGGAGAAAACAGAGTGAAACCTAAAAATTCAAACTGTTCCTGCAAACGAATGCTTCAACCTAGGAGAACGAAACTTGGGCATCCAAGTTTGATTGGTGTACTGCTCATTAGTTGAAGTTACCATGAAGGTCGGATAAAAAAATATACATTGAGATTTCAGGAGATTGTAGTTTTTTGGAAGCTTAACAATGCCTTTGATTGAAAGTGTTATTCGCCAGTGTCTGCTTAAGGCTACATCAAGAGGAAACAAACCTTAGGGATAGAACGTAGAACTACTTTATTGTGTCAAGTTTCAAGGAGCTAGCACAAACCGTGTTTGATTTAGAGTTCGAAATGCATCTGTCAATATAGGGAGAAAATGGAGTGAAACCTAAAAATTGAAACTGTTCCTGCAAATGAATGCTTCAATGTAGGAGAACTAAACTTGAGCATCCAAGTGAAATTTGTGTACTGATCAATAAGTGAATGTATCATGAAGATTGGATGAAAAAATATATGTTGAGATTTCAGGAGACTCTAGTTTTTGGAAATTTTTCAACCCCTTTCAGTATAAGTGTTATTCGCCAGTCCCTGCTTTAGGCTACATCAAGAGGAAACAAACCTTAGAGAGAGAACATAGAACTACATTATTTTTCAAGTTTCAAGAAGATAGCACAAACCGTGTTTGATTTAGAGTTTGAACTACATTTGTCAATATGGAAAAAAACAGAGTAAAACCTAAAAATTCAAACTGTTACTGCAAATGAATGCTTCAACGTAGGAGAACGAAACTTGAGCATCCAAGTGAGATTGGTATACTGATCATTACTTGAAAGTATCATGAAGATTGGATGAAAAAATATATGTTGATAATTCAGGAGACTGTAGTTTTTGGAAGTTTGGCAACCCCTTTCAATATAATTGATATTCGCAGTCCCTGCATTAGGCTACATCAAGAGGGAAACAAACCTTAGAGATAGAACATAGAACCACTGTGTTGTGTCAAGTTTCAAGAAGCTAGCACAAACCGTGTTTGATTTAGAGTTCTAACTGCATCTGTCAATATAGAAGAAAATGCAGTGAAACCTAAAAATTCAATCTGTTTCGGCAAACGAATGCTTCAACCTAGGAGAACGAAACTTGAGCATCCAAGTGGGATTGGTGTACTGCTCATTACTTGAAAGTATCATGAAGTTCAGAAAAAAAAATATATGTTGTGATTTCAGGAGACTGTAGTTTTTTGGCAGCCTAACAACGCCTTTCATTGAATGAGTTATTCGCCAGTCTGTGCTTAAGGCTACATCAAGAGGAAACAAACCTTAGAGATAGAACGTAGAACTACTGTATTGTGTCAAGTTTCAAGAAGCTAGCACAAACCGTGTTTGATTTAGAGTTCGAACTGCATCTGTCAATATAGAAGAATACGCAGTGAAACCTAAAAATTCAAACTGTTCCTGCAAACGAATGCTTCAACCTAGGAGAACGAAACTTGTGCATCCAAGTTTGATTAGTGTACTGATAATTATTTGAAATTATCATGAAGGTCGGATGAAAAAATTTATGTTGAGATTTCAGGAGATTTTAGTTTTTGGAAGCTTAAAAATGCCTTTCAATTAAAGTGTTATTCGCCAGTCTCTGCTTAAGGCTACATCAAGAGGAAACAAACTTTAAGGACAGAACGTAGAACTACTTTATTGTGTCAAGTTTCAAGAAGCTAGCACAAACCGTGTTTGATTTAGAGTTCTAAATGCATCTGTCAATATAGGGGAAAACAGAGTGAAACCTAAAAATTCAAACTGTTCCTGCAAACGAATGCTTCAACCTAGGAGAACGAAACTTGGGCATCCAAGTTTGATTGGTGTACTGTTCATTACTTGAAAGTATCATGAAGATTGGATGAAAAATATATGTTGATATTTCAGGAGACTGTAGTTTTTGGAAGTTTGGCAACCCCTTTCAATATAAGTGTTATTCGCAGTCCCTGCATTATAATACATCAAGAGGAAACGAAACTTAGAGATAGAACGTAGAAGTAGTGTATTGTGTCAAGTTTCAAGAACATAGCACAAACCGTGTTTGATTTAGAGTTCGAACTGCATCTGTCAATATAGAAAGAAAACGCAGTGAAACCTAAAAATTCAAACTGTTCCTGCAAACGAATGCTTCAACCTAGGAGAACTGAACTTGCGAATCCAAGTGGGATTGTTGTCTGATCATTACATGAATGTATCATAAAGTTTGGTTGATAAAATATATGTTGAGATTTCAGGAGACTCTAGTTTTTGGAAGTTTGGCAACCCTTTCAATATAATTTGTTATTCACCAGTCCCTGCTTTAGGCTACATCAAGAGGAAACAAACCTTAGAGACAGAACGTAGAACTACTTTATTTTGTCAAGTTTCAAGAAGCTAGCACAAACCGTGTTTGATTTAGAGTTCGAACTGCATCTGTCAATATAGGAGAAAACAGAGTGAAACCTCAAAATTCAAACTGTTACTGCAAAAAAATGTTTCAACGTAGGAGAAGGAAACTTGAGCATCCAAGTTGGATGGGTGTACTGATCATTACTTGAAAGAATCATGAAGATTGGATGAAAAAAAATATATGTTGAGTTTTTCAGGAGACTCTAGTTTTTGGAAGTTTGGCAACCCCTTTCAATATAAGTGTTATTCGCCAGTCCCTGCATTAGGCAACATCAAGAGGAAAACAAACCTTAGAGATAGAACGTAGAACTACTGTATTGTGTCAAGTTTCAATAAGCTAGCACAAACCGTGTTTGATTTAAAGTTCTAACTGCATCTGTCAATATAGAAGAAAACGCAGTGAAACCTAAAAAATTCAAACTGTTCCTGCAAACGAATGGTTCAACCTAGGAGAACGAAACTTGGGCATCCAAGTTTGACTGGTGCACTGCTTATACTTGAAAGTATCATGAAGGTCGGAAGAAAAAATATATGTTGTGGTTTCAGGAAACTGTAGTTTTTTGGAAGCCTAACAACGCCTTTCATTGAGTGAGTTATTCGCCAGTCTCTGCTTAAGGTTACATCAAGAGGAAACAAACCTTAGAGATAGAAGGTAGAACTACTGTATTGTGTCAAGTTTCAAGAACCTAGAACAAACCGTGTTTGATTTAGAGTTCGAACTGCATCTGTCAATATAGGAGAAAACAGAGTGAAACCTAAAAATTCAAACAGTTCCTGCAAACGAATGCATCAATCTAGGAGAACTAAACTTGGGCATCCAAGTGGGATTGGTGTACTGATCATTACGTGTATGTATCATGAAGATTGGATGAAAAAATATATGTTGAGATTTCAGGAGACTCTAGTTTTTGGAAGTTTGGCAACCCCTTTCAATATAAGTGTTATTCGCCAGTCCCTGCATTAGGCTACATCAAGAGGAAACAAACCTTAGAGATAGAACGTAGAACTACTGTATTGTGTCTAGTTTCAAGAAGCTAGCACAAACCGTGTTTGATTTAGAGTTCTAACTGCATCTGTCAATATAGAAGAAAACGCAGTGAAACCTAAAAATTCAAACTGTTCCTGCAAACGAATGCTTCAACCTAGGAGAACGAAACTTGGGCATCCATGTTTGACTGGTGTACAGCTCATTACTTGAAAGTATCATGAAGGACGGAAGGAAAATATATGTTGTGATTTCAGGAGACTGTAGTTTCTTGGCAGCTTAACAACGCCTTTCATTGAATGAGTTATTCGCCAGTCTCTGCTTAAGGTTACATCAAGAGGAAACAAACCTTAGAGATAGAACGTAGAACTACTGTACTGTGTCAAGTTTCAAGAAGCTACAACAAACCGTGTTTGATTTAGAGTTCGAACTGCATCTGACAATATAGGAGAAAACAGAGTGAAACCTAAAAATTCAAACTGTTCTTGCAAACGAATGCTTCAACCTAGGAGAATGAAACTTGTGCATCCAAGTTTGATTGGTGTACTGCTCATTACTTGAAATTATCATGAAGGTCGGATGAAAAAATATATGTTGAGATTTCAGGAGATGGTAGTTTTTGGAAGCTTACAATGCCTTTCATTGAAAGTGTTATTCGCCAGTCTCTGCTTAAGGCTACATCAAGAGGAAACAAACCTTAAGGACAGAACGTAGAACTACTTTATTCTGTCAAGTTTCAAGAAGCTAGCACAAACCGTGTTTGATTTAGATTTCTAACTGCATCTGTCAATATAGGGGAAAACAGAGTGAAATCTAAAATTCAACCTCTCCTGCAAACGAATGCTTCAAACTAGGAGAACTAAACTTGGGCATCCAAGTGGGATTGGTGTACTGATCATTACGTGTATGTATCATGAAGATTGGGTGAAAAAATATATGTTGAGATTTCAGGAGATTCTAGTTTTTGGAAGAATGGCAACCCCTTTCAATATAAGTGTTATTCGCCTGTGCCTGCTTTAGGCTACATCAAGAGGAAACAAATATTAGAGATAGAACGTAGAATTACTTTATTTTGTCAAGTTTCAAGAACCTAGCAGAAACCGTGTTTGATTTAGAGTTCGAACTGCATTTGTCAATATAGGAGAAAACAGAGTGAAAACTAAAAATTCAAACTGTTACTGCAAACGGATGATTCAACCAAGAGAACGAAACTTGAGCATCCATGTGGGATTGGTGTACTGATCATTACTTGAAAGTATCATAAAGATTGGATGAAAAAATATTATGGTGATATTTCAGGAGACTGTAGTTTTTGGAAGTTGAGCATGCAAGTGGGATTGGTGTACTGATCATTACTTGAAAGTGTCATGAAGATTGGATGAGAAAATATATGTTGAGATTACAGGAGAATCTAGTTTTTGGAAGTTTGGCAAACCCTTTCAATATAAGTGTTATTCGCATTCCCTGCATTATGCTACATCAAGAGGAAACAAACCTTAGAGAAAGAACGTAGAACTACTGTATTGTGTCAAGTTTCAAGAACCTAGCTCAAACCGTGTTTGATTTACAGTTCGAACTGCATCTGTCAATATAGGAGAAAACAGAGTGAAACCTAAAAATTCAAACTGTTCCTGCAAACGAATGCTTCAATCTAGGAGAACTAAACTTGGGCATCCAAGTGGGATTGGTGTACTGACCATTACGTGAATGTATCATGAATATTGGATGAAAAAATATTGTTGAGATTTCAGGAGACTCTTGTTTTGGGAAGTTTGGCAACCCCTTTCAATATAAGAGTTATTCCCCAGTCCCTGCTTTAGGCTACATCAAAGGAAACAAACCTTAGAGACAGAACGTAGAACTACTTTTTTGTGTCAAGTTTCAAGAAGCTAGGACAAACCGTGTTTGATTTAGAGTTTGAACTACATTTGTCAATATAGGAGAAAACAGAGTGAAACGTAAAAATTCAAACTGTTAGTGCAAAAAAATGTTTCAACGTAGGAGAAGGAAACTTGAGCATCCAAGTGGGATTGGTGTACTGATCATTAATTGAAAGTATCATGAAGATTGGAAGAAAAAATATATGTTGAGATTTCAGGAGACCCTAGTTTTTGGAAGTTTGGCAACCCCTTTCAATATAAGTGTTATTCGCCACTCCCTGCATTAGACTACATCAAGAGGAAACAAACCTTAGAGATAGAAAGTAGAACTACTGTATTGTGTCAAGTTTCAAGAAGCTACCACAAACCGTGTTTGATTTAGAGTTCGAACTGCATCTGACAATATAGGAGAAAACAGAGTGACACCTAAAAATTCAAACTGTTCCTGCAAAGGAATGCTTCAACCTAGGAGAACGAAACTTGTGCATCCAAGTTTGATTGATGTACTGCTCATTACTTCAAATTATCATGAAGGTCCGATGAAAAAATATATGTTGAGATTTCAGGAGATGGTAGTTTTTGGAAGCTTAACAATGACTTTCATTGGATGTGTTATTCGCCAGTCTCTGCTTAAGGCTACATCAAGAGGAAACAAACCTTAAGGACAGAATGTAGAACTACTTTATTGTGTCAAGTTTCAAGAAGCTAGCACAAACCGTGTTTGACTTAGAGTTCGAACTGCATCTGTTAATATAGGAGAAAACAGTGAAACCTAAAAATTGAAACTGTTCCTGCAAACGAATTCTTCAACCTAGGAGAACGAAACTTGGGCATCCAAGTTTGATTGGTGTACTGCTCATTAGTTGAAGTTACCATGAAGTTCGGATAAAAAAATATACATTGAGATTTCAGGAGATTGTAGTTTTTTGGAAGCTTAACAATGCCTTTGAATGAAAGTGTTATTAGCCAGTCTCTGCTTAAGGCTACATCAAGAGGAAACAAACCTTAGGGATAGAACGTAGAACTACTTTATTGTGTCAAGTTTCAAGGAGCTAGCACAAACCGTGTTTGATTTAGAGTTCGAACTGCATCTGTCAATATAGGAGAAAATGGAGTGAAACCTAAAAATTGAAACTGTTCCTGCAAACGAATGCTTCAATGTAGGAGAACTAAACTTGGGCATCCAAGTGAAATTTGTGTACTGATCAATAAGTGAATGTATCATGAAGATTGGATGAAAAAATATATGTTGAGATTTCAGGAGACTCTAGTTTTTGGAAATTTTTCAACCCCTTTCAGTATAAGTGTTATTCGCCAGTGCCTGCTTTAGGCTACATCAAGAGGAAACAAACCTTAAAGATAGAACGTAGAACTACATTATTTTGTCAAGTTTCAAGAAGATAGCACAAACCGTGTTTGATATAGAGTTTGACCTACATTTGTCAATATAGAAAAAAACAGAGTAAAAACTAAAAATTCAAACTGTTACTGAAAATGAATGCTTCAACGTAGGAGAACGAAACTTGAGCATCCAAGTGAGATTGGTGTACTGATCATTACTTGAAAGTATCATGAAGATTGGATGAAAAAATATATGTTGATATTTCAGGAGACTGTAGTTTTTGGAAGTTTGGCAACCCCTTTCAATATAATTGATATTCGCAGTCCCTGCATTAGGCTACATCAAGAGGAAACAATCCTTAGAGATAGAACGTAGAACTACCTTATTTTGTTAAGCTTCAAGAAGCTAGCACAAACCGTGTTTGATTTAGAGTTCGAACTGCATCTGTCAATATAGGAGAAAACAGAGTGAAACCAAAAATTCAAACTGTTACTGCAAACGAATGCTTCAACCTAGGAGAACGAAACTTGGGCATCCAAGTTTGATTGGTGTACTGCTCATTACTTGAAGTTATCATGAAGGTCGGATGAAAAAATATACATTGAGATTTCAGGAGATGGTAGTTTTTTTTAAGCTTAACAATGCCTTTCATTGAACATGTTATTCGCCAGTCTCTGCTTAAGGCTACACTAAGAGAAAACAAACCTTAGGGATAGAACGTAGAACTGCTTTATTTTGTCAAGTTTCAAGAAGCTAGCGCAAACTGTGTTTGATTTAGAGTTCGAACTGCATCTGTCAATATAGGAGAAAACAGAGTGAAACCTAAAAATTCAAACTGTTCCTGCAAACGAATGCTTCAACCTAGGAGAACGAAACTTGGGCATCCATGTTTGATTGGTGTACTGCTCATTACTTGAAAGTATCATGAAGGTCGGAAGAAAAAATATATGTTGTGATTTCAGGAGACTGTAGTTTTTTGGCAGCCTCCCAACGCCTTTAATTGAATGAGTTATTCGCCAGTCTATGCTTAAGGCTACATCAAGAGGAAACAAACCTTAGAGATAGAACGTAGAACTACTGTATTGTGTCAAGTTTCAAAAAGCTAGCACAAACCGAGTTTGATTTAGAGTTCTAACTGCATCTGTCAATATAGAAGAAAACGCAGTGAAACCTAAAAATTCAAACTGTTCCTGCAAACGAATGATTCAACCTAAAAGAAGGAAACTTGGGCATCCAAGTTTGATTGGTGTACTGCTCATTACTTGAAAGTACCATGAAGGTCGGAAAAAAATATATGTTGTGATTTCAGGAGACTGTAGTTTTTTGGCAGCCTAACAATGCCTTTCATTGAATGAGTTATTCGCCAGTCACTGCTTAAGACTACATCAAGAGAAAACAAACCTTAGAGATAGAACGTAGAACTACGGTATTGTGTCAAGTTTAAAGAAGCAACCACAAATCGTGTTTGATTTAGAGTACTAAATGCATCTGTCAATATAGGAGAAAACAGAGTGAAAACTAAAAATTCAAACTGTTACTGCAAATGAAAGTTTCAACGTAGGAGAAGGAAACTTGAGCATCCAAGTGGGATTGGTGTACTGATCATTACTTGAAAGTATCATGAAGATTGGATGAAAAAATATATGTTGAGCTTTCAGGAGACTCTAGTTTTCGGAAGTTTGGCAACCCCTTTCAATATAAGTGTTATTCGCCAGTCCCTGCATTAGCCTACATCAAGAGAAAACAAACCTTAGAGATAGAACGTAGAACTACTGTATTGTGTCAAGTTTCAAGAAGCTAGCACAAACCGTGTTTGATTTAGAGTTCTAACTGCATCTGTCAATATAGAAGAAAATGCAGTGACCTAAAAATTCAAACTGTTCCTGCAAACGAATGCTTCAACCTAGGAGAACGAAACTTGGGCATCCAAGTTTGACTGGTGTACTGCTCATTTCTTGAAAGTATCATGAAGGTCGGAAGAAAAAATATATGTTGTGGTTTCAGGAAACTGTAGTTTTTTGGAAGCCTAACAACGCCTTTCATTGAATGAGTTATTCGCCAGTCTCTGCTCAAGGCTACATCAAGAGGAAACAAACCTTAGAGAAAGAAGGTAGAACTACTCTATTGTGTCAAGTTTGAAGAAGCTACCACAAACCGTGTTTGATTTAGAGATCAAACTGCATCTGGCAATATAGGAGAAAACAGAGTGAAACCTAAAAATTCAAACTGTTCTTGCAAACGAATGCTTCAACCTAGGAGAACGAAACTTGTGCATCCAAGTTTGATTGGTGTACTGCTCATTACTTGAAATTATCATGAAGGTCAGATGAAAAAATATACATTGAGATTTCAGGAGATGGTAGTTTTTTGGAAGCTTAACAATACCTTTCATTGAAAGTGTTATTCGCCAGTCTGTGCTTAAGGCTACATCAAGAGGAAACAAACCTTAGGGATAGAACGTAGAACTACTTTATTGTTTCAAGTTTCAAGAAGCTAGCACAAACCGTGTTTGATTTAGAGTTTGAACTGCATCTGTCAGTATAGGAGAAAACAGAGTGAAAACTAAAAATTCAAAATGTTACTGAAAACGGATGCTTCAACGTAGGAGAACGAAACTTGGGCATCCAAGTTTGATTGCTGTACTGCTCATTACTTGAAGTTATTAAAAGGTCGGATGAAAAAATATACATTGAAATTTCAGGAGATGGTAGTTTTTTGGAAGCTTAACAATGCCTTTCATTGAAAGAGTTATTCGCCAGTCTGTGCTTAAGGCTACATCAAGAGGAAACAAACCTTAGAGATAGAACGAAGAACTACTTTATTGTTTCAAGTTTCAAGAAGCTAGCACAAACCGTGTTTGATTTAGAGTTCGAACTGCATCTGTCAATATAGGAGAAAACAGAGTAAAAACTAAAAATTCAAACTGTTACTGCAAACGGATGCTTCAACGTAGGAGAACGAAACTTGGGCATCCAAGTTTGATTTGTGTACTGCTCATTACTTGAAGGTATAATGAAGGTCAGATGAAAAAATATACATTGAGATTTCAGGAGATGCTAGTTTTTTGGAAGCTTAACAATGCCTTTCATTGAAAGTGTTATTCGCCAGTCTGTGCTTAAGGCTACATCAAGAGGAAACAAACCTTAGCGATAGAACGTAGAAGTACTTTATTGTGTCAAGTTTAAAGAAGCTAGGACAAACCGTGTTTGATTTAGAGTTTGAACTACATTTGTGAATATAGGAGAAAACAGAGTAAAACCTAAAAATTCAAACTGTTACTGCAAACGAATGCGTCAATGTAGGAGAACGAAACTTGAGCATCCAAGTGGGATTGGTTTACTGATCAATACTTGAAAGTATCATGAAGATTGGATGAAAAAATATATGTTGATATTTCAGGAGACTGTAGTTTTTGGAAGTTTGGCAACCCCTTTCAATATAAGTGTTATTCGCAGTCCCTGCATTAGGCTACATCAAGAGGAAACAAACCTTAGAGATAGAACGTAGAACTACTGTATTGTGTCAAGTTTCAAGAAGCTAGCACAAACCGTGTTTGATTTAGTTTGAACTACATTTGTCAATATAAAAGAAAACAGTAAAACCTAAAAATTCAAACTGTTACTGCAAACGAATGTGTCAACGTAGGAGAAAGAAACTTGAGCATCCAAGTGGGATTGGTGTACTGCTCATTACTTGAAATTATCATGAAGGTCGGATGAAAAAATATATGTTGAGATTTCAGGAGATGGTAGTTTTTGGAAGCTTAACAATGCCTTTCATTGAAAGTGTTATTCGCCAGTCTCTGCTTAAGGCTACATCAAGAGGAAACAAACCTTAAGGACAGAACGTAGAACTACTTTATTGTGTCAAGTTTCAAGAAGCTAGCACAAACCGTGTTTGATTTATACTTCTAACTGCATCTTTCAATATAGGGGAAAACAGAGTGATACCTAAAAATTCAAACTGTTCCTGCAAACGAATGCTTCAACCTAGGAGAACAAAACATTTGCATCCAAGTTTGATTGGTGTACTGCTCATTACTGGACGTTATCATGAAGGTCGGATGAAAAAATATACATTGAGATTTCAGGAGATGCTAGTTTTTGGAAGCTTAACAATGCCTTTCATTGAAAGTGTTATTCGGCAGTCTCTGCTTAAGGCTACATCAAGAGGAAACAAACCTTAGGCATAGAACGTAGAACTAAATTATTGTGTCAAGTTTCAAGAAGCTAGCACAAACCGTGTTTGATTTAGAGTTCAAACTGCATCTGTCAATATAGGAGAAAACAGAGTGAAAACTAAAAATTCAAACTGTTACTGCAAACGGATGCTTCAACGTAGGAGAACGAAACTTGGGCATCCAAGTTTGATTGGTGTACTGCTCATTACTTGAAAGTATCATGAAGGTCGGAAAAAACAATATATGTTGTGATTTCAAGAGACTGTAGTTTTTTGGAAGCCTAACAGTGCCTTTCATTGAATGAGTTATTCGCCAGTCTGTGCTTAAGGCTACATCAAGAGGAAACAAACCTTAGAGATAGAACGTAGAACTACTGTATTGTGTCAAGTTTCAAGAAGCTAGCACAAACCGTGTTTGATTTAGAGTTCGAACTGCATCTGTCAATATAGGACAAAACTGAGTGAAACCTAAAAATTCAAACTGTTCCTGCAAACGAATGCTTCAACCCAGGAGCACGAAACTTGGGCATCCAAGTTTGATTGGTGTACTGCTCATGACTTGACGTTATCATGAAGGTCAGATGAAAAAATATACATTGAGATTTCAGGAGATGGTAGTTTTTTGGAAGCTTAACAATGCCTTTCATTGAAAGTTTTATTTGCCAGTCTCTGCTTAAGTCTACATCAAGAGGAAAAAAAACTTAGGGATAGAACGTAGAACTACTTTATTGTGTCAAGTTTCAAGAAGCTCGCACAAACCATGTTTGATTTAGAGTTTGAACTACCTTTGTCAATATAGGAGAAAACAGTAAAACCTAAAAATTCAAACTGTTACTGCAAACGAATGCGTCAACGTAGGAGAACGAAACTTGAGCATCGAATTGGGATTGGTGTACTGATCATTACTTGAAAGTATCATGAAGATTGGATGAAAAAATATATTTTGATATTTCTGGAGATTGTAGTTTTTGGAAGTTTGGCAACCCCTTTCAATATAAGTGTTATTCGCAGTCCCTGCATTAGACTACATGAAGACGAAACAAACCTTAGAGATAGAACGTAGAACTACTGTATTGTGTCAACTTTCAAGAAGCTAGCACAAACCGTGCTGGATTTAGAGTTCTAACTGCATCTGTCAATATAGAAGAAAACGCAGTGAAACCTAGAAATTCAAACTGTTCCTGCAAAAGAATGCTTCAACCTAGGAGAACGAAACTTGGGCATCCATGTTTGACTGGTGTACTGCTCATTACTTGAAAGTATCATGAAGGTAGGAATAAAAAATATATGTTGTGATTTCAGGAGACTGTAGTTTTTTGGCAGCCTAACAATACCTTTTATTGAATGAGTTATTCGCCAGTCTCTGCTTAAGGCTACATCAAGAGGAAACAAACCTTAGAGATAGAACGTAGAAGTACTGTATTGTGTCAAGTTTCAAGAAGATACCACAAACCGTGTTTGATTTAGAGTTCGAACTGCATCTGACAATATAGGAGAAAACAGAGTGAAACCTAAAAATTCAAACTGTTCCTGCAAACGAATGCTTCAACCTAGGAGAACGAAACTTGGGCATCCAAGTTTGAATGGTGTACTGTTCATTACTTGAAATTATCATGAAGGTCCGATGAAAAAATATATGTTGAGATTTCAGCAGATGGTAGTTTTTGGAAGGTTAACAATGACTTTCATTGAAAGTATTATTCGCCATTCTCTGCTTAAGGCTACATCCAGAGGAAACAAACATTAGAGATAGAACGTAGAACTACTGTATTGTGTCAAGTTTCAAGAAGCTAGCACAAACCGTGTTTGATTTAGAGTTCAAACTGCATCTGTCAATATAGGAGAAAACAGAGTGAAAACTAAAAATTCAAACGGTTCCTGCAAACGAATGCTTCAACCTAGGAGAACGTAACTTGGGCATCCAAGTTTGATTGGTGTACTGCTCATTACTTGAATGTATCATGAAGGTCGGAAGAAAAAATATATGTTGTGATTTCAGGAGACTGTAGTTTTTTTGCAGCCTACCAACGCCTTTCATTGAATGAGTTATTCGCCAGTCTCTGCTTAAGGCTACATCAAGAGGAAACAAAACTTGAGTTAGAACGTACAACTACTGTATTGTGTCAAGTTTCAAGAGGCTAGCACAAACCGTGTTTGTTTTAGAGTTCTAACTGCATCTGTCAATATAGAAGAAAACGCAGTGAAACCTAAAAATTCAAACTGTTCCTGCAAACGAATGCTTCAACCTAGGAGAACGAAACGTGGGCATCCAACTTTGATTGGTGTACTGCTCATTACTTGAAGTTATCATGAATTTCGGAAGAAAAAATATATGTTGTGATTTCAGGAGACAGTAGTTTTTTGGCAGCCTAACAATGCCTTTCATTGAATGAGTTATTCGCCAGTCTCTGGTTAAGGCTACATCAAGAGGAAACAAACCTTAGAGATAGAACGTAAAACTACTGTATTGTGTCAAGTTTCAAGAAGCTACCACAAACCGTGTTTGATTTAGAGTTCGAACTGCATTTGTCAATATAGGAGAAAACAGATTGAAAACTAAAAATTCAAACTGTTACTGCAAATGAATGCTTCAACCTAGGAGAACGAAACTTGGGCATCAAAGTTTGATTGGTTTACTGCTCATTACTTGAAGTTATCATGAAGGTCGGATGAAAAAATATACATAGAGATTTCAGGAGATGGTAGTTTTATGGAAGCTTAACAATGCCTTTCATTGAAAGTGTTATTCGCCAGTCTGTGCTTTAGGCTACATCAAGAGGAAACAAACCTTAGGGAGGGACGTAGAACTACTTTATTGTGTCAAGTTTCAAGAAGCTAGCACAAACCGTGTTTGATTTAGAGTTGGAACTACATTTGTCAATATAGGAGAAAACAGAGTGAAACCTAAAAATTCAAACTGCTACTGCAAACGAATGCTTCAACATAGGAGAACGAAACTTGAGCATCCAAGTGGGATTGGTGTACTGATCATTACTTGAAAGTATCATGAAGATTGGATGAAAAAAATATATGTTCATATTTCAGGAGACTGTAGTTTTTGGAAGTTTGGCAACCCCTTTCAATATAAGTGTTATTCGCAGTCCCTGCATTAGGCTACATCAAGAAAAAACAAACCTTAGAGATAGAACGTAGAACTACTGTATTGTGTCAAGTTTCAAGAAGCTAGCACAAACCGTGTTTGATTTAGAGTTCGAACTGCATCTGTCAATATAGGAGAAAACAGAGGGAAACCTAAAAATTCAAACTGTTCCTGCAAACGAATGCTTCAACCTAGGAGAACGAAACTTGGGCATCCAAGTTTGATTGGTGTACTAATCATTACTTGAAGTTATCATGAAGGTCGGATGAAAAAATATATATTGAGATTTCAGGAGATGCTAGTTTTTGGAACCTTAACAATGCCTTTCATTGAAAGTGTTATTTGCCAGTCTCTGCTTAAGGCTACATCAAGAGGAAACAAAATTTAGGGATAGAAGGTAGAACTACTGTATTGTGTCAAGTTTCAAGAAGCTACCACAAACCGTGTTTGATTTAGAGTTCGAACTGCATCTGTCAATATAGGAGAAAACAGAGTGAAAACTAAAAATTCAAACTGTTACTGCAAACGGATGCTTCAACGTAGGAGAACGATATTTGGGCATCCAAGTTTGAATGGTGTACTGCTCATTACCTGAAAGTATCATGAAGGTCGGAAAAAAAATTATATTTTGTGATTTCAGGAGACTCTAGTTTTTTGGCAGCCTAACCACGCCTTTCATTGAATGAGTTATTCGCCAGTCCGTGCTTAAGGCTACATCAAGAGGAAACAAACCTTGGAGATAGAACGTAGAACTACTGTATTGTGTCAAGTTTCAAGAAGCTAGCACAAACCGTGTTTGATTTAGAGTTCGAACTGCATCTGTCAATATAGGAGAAAACAGAGTGAAACATAAAATTCAAACTGTTCCTGCAAAAGAATGCTTCAAGCTAGGAGAACGAAACTACGGCATCCAAGTTTGATTGGTGTACTGCTCATTACTTGAAGTTATCATGAAGGTCGGATGAAAAAATATACATTGAGATTTCAGGAAATGGTAGTTTTTTGGAAGCTTAACAATGCCTTTCATTGAAAGTGTTATTCGCCAGTCTCTGCTTAAGGCTACATCAAGAGGAAACAAACCTTAGGGATAGAACGTAGAACTACTTTATTGTGTCAAGTTTCAAGAAGCTAGCACAAACCGTGTTTGATTTAGAGTTCGAACTGCATCTGTCAATATAGGAGAAAACAGAGTGAAACCTAAAAATTCAAACTGTTCCTGCAAACGAATGCTTCAACCTAGGAAAACGAAACTTGGGCATCCAAGTTTGATTGGTGTACTGCTCACTACTTGAAGTTATCATGAATTTCGGATGAAAAAATATACATTGAGATTTCAGGAGATGGTAGTTTTATGGAAGCTTAACAATGCCTTTCATTGAAAGTGTTATTTGCCAGACTGTGCTTTAGGCTACATCAAGAGGAAACAAACCTTAGGGAGGGATGTAGAACTACTTTATTGTGTCAAGTTTCAAGAAGCTAGCACAAACCGTGTTTGATTTAGAGTTTGAACTACATTTGTCAATATAGGAGAAAACAGAGTGAAACCTAAAAATTCAAACTGTTACTGCAAACGAATGCTTCAACATAGGAGAACAAAACTTGAGCATCCAAGTGGGATTGGTGTACTGATCATTACTTGAAAGTATCATGAAGATTGGATGAAAAAATATATTTTTATATTTCAGGAGACTGTAGCTTTTGGACGTTTGGCCACCCATTTCAATATAAGTGTTATTCGCAGTCCCTGCATTAGGCTACATCAAGAGGAAACAAACCTTAGAGATAGAACGTAGAACTACTTTATTGTGTCAAGTTTCAAGAAGCTAGCACAAACAGTGTTTGATTTAGAGTTCTAACTCCATCTGTCAATATAGGGAAAAACAGAGTGAAACCTAAAAATTCAAACTGTTAATGCAAACGAATACTTCAATCTAAGAGAACTAAACTTGGGCATCCAAGTGGAATTGGTGTACTGATCATTAGGTGAATGTATCATGAAGAATGGATGAAAAAATATATGATGAGATTTCAGGAGACTCTAGTTTTTGGAATTTTGGCAACCCCTTTCAATAAAAGAGTTATTCGCCAGTCCCTGCTTTAGGCTACATCAAGAGGAAACAACCTTAGAGATAGAACGTAGAACTACTTTATTTTGGCAAGTTTCAAGAAGCTAGCACAAACCGTGTTTGATTTAGAGTTCGAACTGCATTTGTCAATATAGGTGAAAACAGAGTGAAAACTAAAAATTCAAACTGTTACTGCAAACGGATGCTTCAATCTAGGAGAACTAAACTTGGGCATCCAAGTGCGATTGGTGTACTTATCATTACGTGAATGTATCATGAAGATTGGATGAAAAAATATATGTTGAGATTTCAGGAGACTCTAGTTTTTGGAAGTTTGGCAACCCCTTTCAATATAAGTGTTATTCGCCAATCCCTGCTTTAGGCTACATCAAGAGGAAACAAACCTTAGAGACAGAACGTAGAACTACTTTATTTTGTCAAGTTTAAAGAAGCTAGGACAAACCTTGTTTGATTTAGAGTTTGAACTACATTTGTCAATATAGGAGAAAACAGAGTGAAACCTAAAAATTCAAACTGCTACTGCAAACGAATGCTTCAACATAGGAGAACGAAACTTGAGCATCCAAGTGGGATTGGTGTACTCATCATTACATGAAAGTATCATGAAGATTGGATGAAAAAATATATGTTGAGATTTCAGGAGACTCTAGGTTTTGGAAGTTTGTCAACCCCTTTCTATATAAGTGTTATCCGCCAGTTCCTGCAATAGGCTACATCAAGAGGAAACAAACCGTAGAGATAGAACGTAGAACTACTGTATTATATCAATTTTCAAGAAGCTAGCACAAAGCCTGTTTGATTTAGAGTTCTAACTGCATCTGTCAATATAGAAGAAAACGCAGTGAAACCTAAAAATTCAAACTGTTCCTGCAAACGAATGCTTCAACCTAGGAGAACGAAACTTGGGCATCCAAGTGTGACAGGTGTACTGCTCATTACTTGAAAGTATCATGAAGGTCGGAAGAAAAAATATATGTTTTGATTTCAGGAGACTGTAGTTTTTTGGCAGCCTAACAACGCCTTTCATTGAATGAGTTATTCGCCAGTCTCTGCTTAAGGCTACATCAAGAGGAAATAAACCTTAAGGACAGAACGTAGAACTACTTTATTGTTTCAAGTTTCAAGAAGCTAGCACAAACCGTGTTTGATTTAGAGTTCTAACTGCATCTGTCAATATAGGAGAAAACAGAGTGAAACCTAAAAATTCAAACTGCTACTGCAAACGAATGCTTCAACATAGGAGAACGAAACTTGAGCATCCAAGTGGGATTGGTGTACTGATCATTACTTGAAAGTATCATGAAGATTGGATGAAAAAAATGTATGTTCATATTTCAGGAGACTGTAGTTTTTGGAAGTTTGGCAACCCCTTTCAATATAAGTGTTATTCACAGTCCCTGCATTAGGCTACATCAAGAGGAAACAAACCTTAGAGATAGAACGTAGAACTACTGTATTGTGTCAAGTTTCAAGAAGCTAGCACAAACCGTGTTTGATTTAGAGTTCGAACTGCATCTGTCAATATAGGAGAAAACAGAGGGAAACCTAAAAATTCAAACTGTTGCTGCAAACGAATGCTTCAACCTAGGAGAACGAAACTTGGGCATCCAACTTTGATTGGTGTACTGCTCATTACTTGAAGTTATCATGAAGGTCGGATGAGAAAATATACATTGAGATTTCAGGAGATGGTAGTTTTTTGGAAGCTTAACAATGCCTTTCATTGAAAGTGTTATTTGCCAGTCTTTGCTTAAGGCTACATCAAGAGGAAACAAACCTTAGGGATAGAACGTAGAACTACTGTATTGTGTCAAGTTTCAAGAAGCTACCACAAACCGTGTTTGATTTAGAGTTCGAACTGCATCTGACAATATAGGAGAAAACAGAGTGAAACCTAAAAATTCAAACTGTTCCTGCAAACGAATGCTTCAACCTAGGAAAAGGAAACTTGTGCATCCAAGTTTGATTGGTTTACTGCTCATTACTTGAAATTATCATGAAGGTCGGATGAAAAAATATATGTTGAGATTTCAGGAGATGGTAGTTTTTGGAAGCTTAACAATGCCTTTCATTGAAAGTGTTATTCACAAGTCTCTGCTTAAGGCTACATCAAGAGGAAACAAACATTAGAGATAGAACGTAGAACTACTGTATTGTGTCAAGTTTCAAGAAGCTAGCACAAACCGTGTTTGATTTAGAGTTTGAACTACATTTGTCAATATAGGAGAAAACAGTAAATCCTAAAAATTCAAACTGTTACTGCAAACGAATGCGTCAACGTAGGAGAACGAAACTTGAGCATCCAAGTGGGATTGGTGTACTGATCATTACTTGAAAGTATCATGAAGATTGGATAAAAAAATATATGTTGATATTTCAGGAGACTGTATTTTTTGGAAGTTTGGCAACCCCTTTCAATATAAGTGTTATTCGCAGTCCCTGCATTAGGCTACATCAAGAGGAAACAAACCTTAGAGATAGAATGTAGAACTACTGTATTGTGTCAAGTTTCAAGAAGCTAGCACACCGTGTTTGATTTAGAGTTCGAACTGCATCTGTCAATATAGGAGAAAAGAGAGTGAAACCTAAAAATTCAAACTGTTCCTGCAAAGGAATGCTTCAACCTAGGAGAACGAAACTTGGGCATCCAAGTTTGATTGGTGTACTGCTCATTACTTGAAGTTATCATGAAGGTCGGATGAAAAAATATACATTGAGATTTCAGGAGATGGTAGTTTTTTGGAAGCTTAACAATGCCTTTCATTGAAAGAGTTATTTGCCAGTCTCTGCTTAAGGCTACATCAAGACGAAAAAAAACTTAGGGATAGAACGTAGAACTACTTTATTGTGTCAAGTTTCAAGAAGCTAGCACAAAGCGTGTTTGATTTAGAGTTCTAACTGCATCTGTCAATATAGAAGAAAACGCAGTGAAACATAAAAATTCAAACTGTTCCTTCAAACGAATGCTTCAACGTAGGAGAACGAAACTTGAGCATCCAAGTGGGATTGGTGTACTGCTCATTACTTGAAAGTATCATGAAGGTCGGAAGAAAAAATATATGTTGTGATTTCAGGAGACTCTAGTTTTTTGGCAGCCTAACAACGCCTTTCATTGAATGAGTTATTTGCCAGGCTCTGCTTAGGGCTACATCAAGATGAAACAATCCTTAGATATAGAGCGTAGAACTACTGTATTGTGTCAAGTTTCAGAAGCTACCACAAACCGTGTTTGATTTAGAGTTCGAACTGCATCTGACAATATTGGATAAAACAGAGTGAAACCAAAAAATTCAAACTGTTCTTGCAAACGAATGCTTCAACCTAGGAGAACGAAACTTGTGCATCCAAGTTTGATTGGTGTACTGCTCATTACTTGAAATTATCATGAAGGTCGGATGAAAAAATATATGTTGAGATTTCAGGAGATGGTAGTTTTTGGAAGCTTAACAATTCCTTTCATTGAAAGTGTTATTCGCCAGTCGCTGCTTAAGGCTATATCAAGAGGAAATAAACCTTAAGAACAGAACGTAGAACTACTTTATTGTGTCAAGTATCAAGAAGCTAGCACAAACCGTGTTTGATTTAGAGTTCTAACTGCATCTGTCAATATAGGGAAAAACAGAGTGAAACCTAAAAATTCAAACTGTTCCTGCAAACGAATGCTTCAATCTAGAAGAAGTAAAGTTGGGCATCCAAATGGGATTGGTGTACTGATCATTACGTGAATGTATCATGAATATTGGATGAAAAAGTATATGTTGAGATTTCAGGAGACTCTAGTTTTTGGATGTTTGGCAACCCCTTTCAATATAAGTGTTATTCGCCAGTCCCTGCTTTAGGCTACATCAAGAGGAAACAAACCTTAGAGATAGAACTTAGAACTACTGTATTGTGTCAAGTTTCAAGAAGCTAGCACAAACCGTGTTTGATTTAGAGTTCTAACTGCATCTGTCAATATAGAAGAAAACACAGTGAAACCTAAAAATTCAAACTGTTCCTGCAAACGAATGCTTCAATCTAGGAGAACGAAACTTGGGCATCCAAGTGTGACTAGTGTACTGCTCATTACTTGAAAGAATCATGAAGTTCGGAAGAAAAAATATATGTTTTGATTTCAGGAGACTGTAGTTTTTTGGCAGCCTAACAACGCCTTACATTGAATGAGTTATTCGCCAGTCTCTGCTTAAGGCTACATCAAGAGGAAACAAACCTTAGAGATAGAACGTAGAACTACTGTATTGTGTCAAGTTTCAAGAAGCTACCACAAACAGTGTTTGATTTAGAGTTCGAACTGAATCTGACAATATAGGAGAAAACAGAGTGAAACCTAATAATTCAAACTGTTCTTGCAAACGTATGCTTCAACCTAGGAGAACGATACTTGTGCATCCAAGTTTGATTGGTGTACTGCTCATTACTTGATATTATCATGAAGGTCGGATGAAAAAAATATATGTTGAGATTTCAGGAGATGGTAGTTTTTGGAGGCTTAACAATGCCTTTCATTGAAAGTGTTATTCGCCAGTCTCTGCTTCAGGCTACATCAAGAGGAAATAAACCATAAGGACCGAACGTAGTACTACTTTATTGTGTCAAGTTTCAAGAAGCTAGCACAAACCGTGTTTGATTTAGAGTTCTAACTCCATCTGTCAATATAGGGAAAAAGAGAGTGAAACCTAAAAATTCAAACTGTTAATGCCAACGAATGCTTCAATCTAGGAGAACTAAACTTGGGCATCCAAGTGGGATTGGTGTACTGATCATTACGTGAATGTATCATGAGTATTTAATGAAAAAATATATGTTGAGATTTCAGGAGACTCTAGTTTTTGGAAGTTTGGCAACCCCTTTCAATATAAGTGTTATTCGCCAGTCCCTGCTTTAGGCTACATCAAGAGGAAACAAACCTTAGAGATAGAACATAGAACTACTTAATTTTGTCAAGCTTCAAGAAGCTATTACAAACCGTGTTTGATTTAGAGTTCGAACTGCATTTGTCAATATAGGAGAAAACAGATTGAAAACTAAAAATTCAAACTGTTACTGCATACGAATGCTTCAACCTAGGAGAACGAAACTTGTGCATCCAAGTTTGAATGGTGTACTGCTCATTACTTGAAGTTATCATGAATGTCGGATGCAAAAATATACATTGAGATTTCAGGAGATGGTAGTTTTTTGGAAGCTTAACAATGCCTTTCATTGAAAGTGTTATTCACCAATCTCTGCTTAAGGCTACATCAATGGGAAACAAACCTTAGGGACAGAATATAGAACTACTGTATTGTGTCAAGTTAAAAGAAGCTAGCACAAACCGTGTTTGATTTAGAGTTCGAACTACATCTGTCAATATAGGAGAAAACAGAGTGAAACCTAAAAATTCAAACTGTTCCTGCAAACGAATGTTTCAAACTAGGAGAACAAAACTTGGGCATCCAAGTTTGATTGGTGTACTGCTCATTATTGAAGTTATCATGAAGGTCGGATGAAAAAATGTACATTGATATTTCAGGAGATGGTAGTTTTTTGGAAGCTTAACAATGCCTTTTATTGAAAGTGTTATTTGCCAGTCTCTGCTTAAGGCTACATCAAGAGGAAACAAAACTTAGGGATAGAACTTAGAACTACTGTATTGTGTCAAGTTTCAAGAAGCTAGCACAAACCCTGTTTGATTTAGAGTTCTAAATGCATCTGTCAATATAGAAGAAAACGCAGTGAAACCTAAAAATTCAAACTGTTACTGCAAACGAATGCGTCAACATAGGAGAACGAAACTTGAGCAACAAAGTGGGATTGGTGTACTGATCATTACTTGAAAGTATCATGAAGATTGGATGAAAAAATATATGTTGAGATTTCAGGAGTCTCTAGGTTTTGGAACTTTGGCCACCTCTTTAAATATAAGTGTTATTCACAGTCCCTGCATTGGGCTACATCAAGAGGAAACAAAAGTTAGATATAGAACGTAGAACTACTGTATTGTGTCAAGTTTCAAGAAGCTAGCACAAACCGTGTTTGATTTAGAGTTCGAACTGCATCTGTCAATATAGGAGAAAGCAGAGTGAAACATAAAATTCAAACTGTTACTAAAAACGAATGCTTCAACCTAGAAGAACGAAACATGGGCATCCAAGTTTGATTGGTGTACTGCTCATTACTTGAAAGTCTCATGAAGGTCGGAAGAAAAAATATATGTTGTGATTTCAGGAGACTGTAGTTTTTTGGCAGCCCAACAACGCCTTTCATTGAGTGTGTTATTCGCCAGTCTCTGCTAAAGGCTACATCAAGAGGAAACAAACCTTAGAGATAGAACGTAGAACTACTGTATTGTGCCAAGTTTCAAGAACCTAGAACAAACCGTGTTTGATTTAGAGTTCGAACTGCATCTGTCAATATAGGAGAAAACAGAGTGAAACCTAAAAATTCAAACAGTTTCTGCAAACGAATGCTTCAATCTAGGAGAACTAAACTTGGACATCCAAGTGGGATTGGTGTACTTATCATTACGTGAATGTATCATGAAGATTGGATGAAAAAATATGTGTTGAGATTTCAGGAGACTCTATTTTTTGGAATTTTAGCAATCCCATTCAATATAAATGTTATTCGCCAGTCCCTGCTTTAGGCTACATCAATAGGAAACAAACCTTAGAGACAGAACGTAGAACTACTTTATTTTGTCAAGTTTCAAGAAGGTAGGACAAACCGTGTTTGATTTAGAGTTTGAACTACACTTGTCAATATAGGAGAAAACAGAGTGAAACCTAAAAATTCAAACTGTTACTGCAAACAAATGTTTCAACATAGGAGAAGGAAACTTGAGCATACAAGTGGGATTGGTGTACTGATCATTACTTGAAAGTATCATGAAGAGTGGATGAAAAAATATATGTTGAGATTTCAGGAGACTCTAGTTTTTGGAAGTTTGGCAACCCCTTTCAATATAAGTGTTATTCGCAGTCCCTGCATTAGGCTACATCAAGAGGAAACAAACCTTAAAGATAGAATGTAGAACTACAGTATTGTGTCACGTTTCAAGAAGCTAGCACAAACAGTGTTTGATTTAGAGTTCTAACTACATCTGTCAATATAGAAAAAAACGCAGTGAAACCTAAAAATTCAAACTGTTCCTGCAACCGAATGCTTCAAACTAGGAGAATGAAACTTGTGCATCTAATTTTGATTGGTGTACTGCTCCTTACTTGAAATTATCATGAAGGTCGGATGAAAAAATATACATTGAGATTTCAGGAGATGGTAGTTTTTGGAAGATTAACAATGCCTTTCATTGAAAGTGTTATTCGTCAGTCTCTGCTTAAGGCTACATCAAGAAGAAACAAACCTTAAGGACAGAACGTAGAACTACTTTATTGTGTCAAGTTTCAAGAAGCTAGCACAAACCGTGTTTGATTTAGAGTTCTAACTGCATCTGTCAATATAGGGGAAAACAGAGTGAAACCTAAAAATTCATACTGTTCCTGCAAACGAATGATTCAATCTAGGAGAACTAAACTTGGGCATCCAAGTGGGAGTGGTGTGCTGATCATTACCTGAATGTATCATGAAGATTGGATGAAAAAATATATGTTGAGATTTCAGGAGACTCTAGTTTTTGGAAGTTTGGCAACCCCTTTCAATATAAGTGTTATTCGCAGTCCCTGCATTATGCTACATCAAGAGGAAACAAACCTTAGAGATAGAACGTAGAACTACTGTATTGTGTCAAGTTTCAAGAAGCTAGCACAAACCGTGTTTGATTTACAGTTCGAACTGCATCTGTCAATATAGGAGAAAACAGAGTGAAACCTAAAAATTCAAACTGTTCCTGCAAACAAATGCTTCAACCTAGGAGAACGAAACTTGGGCATCCAAGTTTGACTGGTGTACTGCTAATTACTTGAATGTATCATGAAGGTCGGAAGAAAAAATATATGTTGTGATTTCAGGAGACTGTAGTTTTTTGGAATCCTAACAACGCTTTTCATTGAATGAGTTATTCGCCAGTCTCTGCTTAAGGCTACATCAAGAGGAAACAAACCTTAGAGATAGAACGTAGAACTACTGTATTGTGTCAAGTTTTAAGAAGCTACCACAAACCGTGTTTGATTTAGAGTTCGAACTGCATCTGACAATATAGGAGAAAACAGAGTGAAACCTAAAAATTCAAACAGTTCCTGCAAACGAATGCCTCAACCTAGGAGAACGAAACTTGTGCATCCAAGTTTGATTGGTGTACTGCTCATTACCTGAAATTATCATGAAGGTCGGATGAAAAAATATATGTTGAGATTTCAGGAGATGGTAATTTTTGGAAGCTTAACAATGCCTTTATTTGAAAGTGTTATTCGCCAGTCTCTGCTTAAGGCTACATCAAGAGGAAATAAACCTTAAGGACAGAACGTAGAACTACTTTATTGTGTCAAGTTTCAAGAAGCTAGCACAAACCGTGTTTGATTTAGAGTTCTAACTCCATCTGTCAATATAGGGAAAAACAGAGTGAAACCTAAAAATTCAAACTCTTCCTGCAAACGAATGCTTCAATCTAGGAGAACTAAACTTGGGCATCCAAGTGGGATTGGTGTACTGATCATTACGTGAATGTATCATGAAGATTGGATGAAAAAATATGTGTTGAGATTACAGGAGACTCTTGTTTTTGGAAGTTTGGCAACCTCTTTCAATATAAGTGTTATTCGCCAGTCCCTGCTTTAGGCTACATCAATAGGAAACAAACCTTAGAGACAGAACGTAGAACTACTTTATTTTGTCAAGTTTCAAGAAGCTGGGACAAACCGTGTTTGATTTAGAGTTTGAACTACATTTGTCAATATAGGAGAAAACAGAGTGAAACCTAAAAATTCAAACTGTTACTGCAAACGAATGTTTCAACATAGGAGTAGGAAACTTGAGCATCCAAGTGGGATTGGTGTACTGATCATTACTTGAAAGTATCATGAAGACTGGATGAAAAAATATATGTTGAGATTTCAGGAGACACTAGTTTTTGGAAGTTTGGCAACCCCTTTCAATATAAGTGTTATTCGCCAGTCCCTGCATTAGGCTACATCAAGAGGAAACAAACCTTAAAGATAGAACGAAGAACTACTGTATTGTGTCACGTTTCAAGAAGCTAGCACAAACCGTGTTTGTTTTAGAGTTCTAACTGCATCCGTCAATATAGAAAAAAACGCAGTGAAACCTAAAAATTCAAACTGTTCCTGCAACTGAATGCTTCAACCTAGGAGAATGAAACTTGTGCATCCAAGTTTGATTGGTGTACTGCTCATTACTTGAAAGGATCATGAAGGTTGGAAAAAAAATATGTGTTGTGATTTCAGGAGACTCTAGTTTTTTGGCAGCCTAACAACGACTTTCATTGAATGAGTTATTCGCCAGTCTGTGCTTAAGGCTACATCAAGAGGAAACAAACCTTAGAGATAGAACCAAGAACTACTGTATTGTGTCAAGTTTCAAGAAGCTAGCACAAACCGTGTTTGATTTAGAGTTCGAACTGCATCTGTTAATATAGGAGAAAACAGAGTGAAAACTAAAAATTCAAACTGTTCCTGCAAACGAATGCTTCAACCTAGGAGAAAGAAACTTGGGCATCCAAGTGGGATTGGTGTACTGCTTATTACTTGAAGTTATCATGAAGGTCGGATGAAAAAATATACATTGAGATTTCAGGAGATGCTAGTTTTTTGGAAGCTTAACAATGCCTTTCATTGAAAGTGTTATTTGCCAGTCTGTGCTTAAGGCTACATCAAGAGGAAACAAAAATTAGGGATAGAACGTAGAACTACTTTATTGTGTCAAGTTTCAAGAAGCTAGCACAAACCCTGTTTGATTTAGAGTTCGAACTGCATCTGACAATATAGGAGAAAACAGAGTGAAACCTAAAAATTCAAACTGTTCCTGCAAACGAATGCTTCAACCTAGGAGAACGAAACTTGGGCATCCAAGTTTGATTGGTGTACTGCTCATTACTGGACGTGATCATGAAGGTCGGATGAAAAAATATACATTGAGATTTCAGGAGATGCTAGTTTTTTGGAACCTTAACAATGCCTTTCATTGAAAGTGATATTTGCCAGTCTCTGCTTAAGGCTACATCAAGAGGAAACAAAACTTAGGGATAGAACGTAGAACTACTTAATTGTGTCTAGATTCAACAAGCTAGCACAAACCATGTTTGATTTAGAGTTTGAACTACATTTGTCAATATAGGGGAAAACAGAGTAAAACCTAAAAATTCAAACTGTTACTGCAAACGAATGCGTCAAAGTAGGAGAACAAAACTTGAGCATCTAAGTGGGATTGGTTTACTGATCATTACTTGAAAGAATCATGAAGGTTGGATGAAAAAATATATGTTGAGTATTCAGGAGACTCTAGTTTTTGGAAGTTTGGCAACCCCTTTAAATATAAGTGTTATTCACAGTCCGTGCATTAGGCTACATGAAGAGGAAACAAACTTTAGAGACAGAACGTAGAACTACTGTATTGTGTCAAGTTTAAAGAAGCTAGCACAAACCGTGTTTGAATTAGAGTTCGAACCGCATCTGTCAATATAGTAGAAAACACAGTGAAACCTAAAAATTCAAACTGTTCCTGCAAACGAATGCTTCAAACTAGGAGAACGAAACTTGGGCATCCAAGTTTGATTGGTGTACTGCTCATTACTTGAAAGTATCATGAAGGTCGTAAGAAAAAATATACATTGTGATTTCAGGA
>NC_135322.1:25231460-25281792 GCF_048772815.1 Callospermophilus lateralis | reverse complement strand
GTAGCAGTTTTAATTTTTAGGTTTCACTCTGGTCTCTCCTATATAGATAGATGAACTTGGAACTCTAAATCCAACATGGTTTGTAGTACCTCTTTTATACTTGACAAAATAATGGAGTTCTCCGTTTTGTCTCTATTATTTGTTTCCTCTTCAAGTAGCCCTAGGCACAGACTGAGGAAAAGCACTTTTACGGAGATGGGTTGAAAAACTTCTAAGAAATAACGAGTTTCCGAAATACCAGCAAATATTTTTTCACCCAATCTTGATGATACGTAGTCGTAATGAAAAGCACAGGAATCCCTGTTGGCTCACCAAATTTTGTTCTTCTAGGTTGAAGCGTTCGTTTACAGTAGCAGTTTTAAATTTTAGGTTTCACTCTGTTCTCTCCTACATAGATAGATGAATTTGGAACTCTAAATCCAACATGGTTTGTCGTAGCTCTTTGATACTTGACAAAATAAACGAGTTCTCAGTTTTGTCTCTATGGTGTGTTTCCTCTTAAAGTAGCCCTAGGCACAGACTGTGGAAAAGCACTTTCATTGAAATGGGTTGAAAAACTTCTGAGAAATAACGAGTATCCGAAATACCAGCAAATATTTTTTTACCCAATCTTGATGATACGTTTCGGTAATGACAAGCACACAAATCCAACTTGGCTCACCAAATATTGTTCTTCTAGGTTGAAGCGTTCGTTACAGTAGCAGTTATAATTTTTAGGTTTTCATTCTCTTCTCCTCTATTTAGATAGATGAATTTGGAACTCTAAATCCAACATGGTGTGTAGTAGCTTTTTGAAACTTGACAAAATAAAGGAGTTCTCAGTTTTGTCTCTATGGTTTGTTTCCTCTTCAAGTAGCCATAGGCACAGACTGTGGAAAACAATTTCATTGAGAGGGGTTGTTAAGCTTCTAAGAAATAACGAGTTTCCGAAATACCAGCAAACATTTTTTCACCCCATTTGATGATACGTCGTGGTTTGACAAGTACACAAATCCCACTTGGCTCACCAAATTTTGTTCTTCTAGGTTGAAGCGTTCGTTTACAGTAGCAGTTTTAATTTTTAGGTTTCACTCCGGTCTCTCCTATATAGATAGATAAATTTGGAACTCTAAATCCAACATGGTTTGTAGTAGCTCTTTGATACTTGACAAAATAAAGGAGTTCTCAGTTTTGTCTCTATGGTGTGTTTCCTCTTAAAGTAGCCCTAGGCACAGACTGTGGAAAAGCACTTTCATTGAAATGAGTTGAAAAACTTCTGAGAAATAACGAGTTTCCGAAATACCAGCAAATATTTTTTTACCCAATCTTGATGATACGTGGTGGTAATGACAAGCACACAAATCCCTCTTGGCTCACCAAATTCTGTTCTTCTAGGTTGAAGCGTTCGTTTACAGTAGCAGGTTATATTTTTAGGTTACATTCTGTTCTCTGCTATATAGATAGATGAATTTTAACTCTAAATCCAACATGGTTTGTAGTAGCTCTTTGAAACTTGACAAAATAAAGGAGTTTTCAGTTTTGTCTCTATGCTTTGTTTCTTCTTCAAGTAGCGCTAGGCCCAGATTGTGGAAAAGCAATTTCACTGAGAGGGGAGCCAAGCTTCTAAGAAATAACGAGTTTCCGAAATACCAGCAAACATTTTTTCACACAATCTTGATGATACGTGGTGTAATGATCAGTAAACAAATCCCCCTTGACTCACAAAATTGTGTTCTTCTAGTTTGAAGCATTCTTTTTCAGTAGCAGTTTTAATTTTTAGGTTTCACTCTGGTCTCTCCTATATAGATAGATGAACTTGGAACTCTAAATCCAACATGGTTTGTAGTACCTCTTTTATACTTGACAAAATAATGGAGTTCTCCGTTTTGTCTCTATTATTTGTTTCCTCTTCAAGTAGCCCTAGGCACAGACTGAGGAAAAGCACTTTTACGGAGATGGGTTGAAAAACTTCTAAGAAATAACGAGTTTCAGAAATACCAGCAAATATTTTTTCACCCAATCTTGTTGATTCTTGGTGGTAATGATCAGTACACAAATCCCACTTGGCTCACCAAATTTTGTTCTTCTAGGTTGAAGCGTTCGTCTACAGTAGCAGTTTTTATATTTAGGTTTCACTCTGTTCTCTCCTATATAGATAGATAAATTTGGAACTCTAAATCCAACATGGTTTGCAGTAGCTCTTTAAAACTTCACAAAATAAAGGAGATCTCAGTTTTGTCTCTATGGTTTGTTTCCTCTTCAAGTATCCCTAGCCACAGACTGTAAAATCACTTTCATTGAGAGGGTTTGCCAAGCTTCTAAAAAATAACGAGTTTCCCGAAATACCAGCAAACATTTTTTCACCCAATCTTGATGATAAGTCGTGGTAATGATCAGTACACAAATCCTACTTGACTCACCAAAATGTGTTCTTCTAGGTTGAAGATTTCGTCTACAGTAGCAGTTTTTATATGTGGGTTTCACTCTGTTATCTCTTATATAGAGAGATAAATTTTGGAACTCTAAATGCAACATGGTTTGTAGTAGCTCCTTGAAACTTGACAAAATAAAGTAGTTCTCAGTTTTTGTCTTTATGGTTTGTTTCCTCTTCAAGTAGCCCTATGCACAGAATGTGGAAAAGTACTTTCATTGAACGGGGTTGCAAAGCTTCCAAGAAATAACGATTTTCCGAAATACCAGCAAATATTTTTTCACCCAATATTGATGATACTTGGTGGTAAAAATCGGTACACAAATTCCACTGATTCACCAAATTTGTTCTTCTAGGTTGAAGCGTTCGTCTACATCAGCAGATTTTATATTTTGGTTTCCTCTGTTCTCTCCTATATAGATAGATGAATTTTGAACTCTAAATCCAAACATGGTTTGTAGTAGCTCTTTGAAACTTGACAAAAAAGTAGTTCTCAGTTTTGTCTCTATGGTTTGTTTCCTCTTAAAAGCCCTAAGCAGAGACTGTGGAAAAGCACTTTCATTGAAAGGGGTTGCCAAGCTTCCAAGAAATTACGAGTTTCCGAAATACCAGCAAAAAATCCTTTTGCCGAATCTTGATGATACGTGGTTTTAATGACAAGCACACAAATCCTTCTGGGCTCACCAAATTTTGTTCTTCTAGGTTGAAGCTTTCGTTTACAGTAGCAGTTTTTATTTTAGGTTTCACTCTGTTCTCTGCTATATAGATAGATGAATTTGGAACTCTAAATCCAACATGGTTTGTAGTAGCTCTTTGAAACTTGACAAAATAAAGGAGTTCTCAGTTTTGTCTCTATGGTTAGTTTCCTCTTCAAGTAGCCCTAGGCACAGACTGTGGAAAAGCAATTTCATTGAGAGGGGTTGCAAAGCTTCTAAGAAATAATGAGTTTCCGAAATACCAGCAAACATTTTTTCACCCGATCTTGATGATACGTCGTGGTAATGATCAGTGCACAAATACCACTTGGCTCACCAAATTGTTTTCTTCTAGGTTGAAGCGTTAGTCTACAGTAGCAGTTTTTATATATAGGTTTCCCTCTCTTCTCCTATATAGATAGATGAATATGGAACTCTTAATTCAACGTGGTTTGTAATAGCTCTTTGAAACTTGACAAAATAAAGGAGTTCTCAGTTTTGTCTCTATGGTTTGTTTCCCCTTCATGTAACCCTAGGCACAGAGTGTGGAAAAGCACTTTCATTGAAAGGGTTTGCCAAGCTTCCAAGAAATTACGATTTTCCAAAATATCAGCAAATATTTTTTCACCCAATCTTGATGATACTTGTTGGCAATGATCGGTACAGAAATCCCACTTGACTCACTAAATTTTGTTCGTCTAGTTTGAAGCGTTCTTTTACAGTAGCAGTTTATAATTTTAACTTTCAATCTGTTCTCTCCTATGTAGATAGATGAATTTGGAACTCTAAATCCAACATGGTTTGTAGTAGCTCTTTGAAACTTGACAAAATAAAGAACTTCTCAGTTTTGTCTCTATGATTTGTTTCCTCTTCAAGTAGCCCTAACCAGACTGTGGAAAAGCACTTTCATTGAAAGTAGTTGTCAAGCTTCCACGAAATTACGAGTTATCGAAATACAAGAAAATATTTTTTCAACCAATCTTGATGATACGTGGTGGTAATGACAAGTACACAAATACCACTTGGCTCACCATATTTTGTTCTTCTAGGTTGAAGCGTTTGTTTACAGTAGCAGTTTTTAATTTTAGGTTTAACTCTGTTCTCTCCTATATAGATAGATGAATTTGGAACTCTAAATCCAACATGGTTTCTAGTAGCTCTTTGAAACTTGACAAAATAAAAGAGTTCTCAGTTTTGTCTCTATGGTTTGTTTCCTCTTCAAGTAGCCCTAGGCACAGACTTTGGAAAAGTACTTTCATTGAGAGGGGTTGCCAAGCTTCTAAGAAATAACGAGTCTCTGAAATACCAGCAAATATTTTTTCACCAAATCTTGAAGATACTTGGTGGTAATGATCAGTACACAAATCCCACTTGGCTCACCAAATTGTGTTTTGTAGGTTGAAGTGTTCGTCTACAGTAGCAGTTTTTATATGTAGGTTTCACTCTGTTCTCTCTTATATAGATAGATGAATGTGGAACTCTAAATCCAACATGGTTTGTAGTAGCCTTTTGAAACTTGACAAAATAAAGTAGTTCTCAGTTTTGTCTCTATGGTTTGTTTCCTCTTCAAGTAGCCCTAGGCACAGACTGTGGAAAAGCAATTTCATTGAAAGGGGTTGCCAAGCTTCTAAGAAATAACGTGTTTCCGAAATATCAGCAAATATTTTTTCACCCAATCTTGATGATACTTGGTGGTATTGATCATTACAGAAGTCCCTCTTGGCTCACCAAATTTTGTTCTTCTAGGTTGAAACGTTCGTCTACAGCAGCAGTTTTTATATTTAGGTTTTCCTCTGTTCTCTCCTATATAGATAGATGAATTTGGAACTGTAAATCCAACATGGTTTGTAGTAGCTCTTTGAAACTTGACCAAAAAAAGTAGTTCTCAGTTTCGTCTCTATGAATTGTTTCTTCTTCAAGTATCCCTAAAGAGAGACTGTGGAAAAGCACTTTCATTGAAAGGGGTTGCCAAGCTTCCAAGAAATTACTAGTTTTCGAAAAACCAGCAAATATTTTTTCACACAATCTTCATGATACGTGGTGGTAATGATCAGTACACAAATCCCACTTGGCTCACCAAATTGTGTTCTAGGTTGAAGTGTTCATCTACTGTAGCAGTATTTATATGTAGGTTTCACTCTGTTCTCTCTTATATAGATAGATGAATTTGGAACTCTAAATCCAACATGGTTTGTAGTAGCTGTTTGAAACTTGACAAAAATGTAGTTCTCAGGTTTGTCTCTATGATTTGTTTTCTCTTCAAGTAGCCCTAAGCAGAGACTGTGGAAAAGCATTTTAATTAACGGGGATGCCAAGCTTCCAAGAAATTACGATTCTCTGAAATACCAGCAAATATTTTTCCCCACAATCTTGATGATACGTGGTGGTAATGACAAGTACACAAAGACCACTTGGCTCACCAAATTTTGTTCTTCTAGGTTGAAGCGATCGTTTACAGTAGCACTTTTTATTTTTAGGTTCCACTTTGATCTCTTTTATATAGATAGATTAATTTGGAACTCTAAATCCAACATGGTTTGTAGTAGCTCTTTGAAACTTGACAAAATAAAGGAGTTCTCAATTTTGTCTTTATGGTCTGTTTCCTCTTCAAGTAGCCCTAGGCACAGACTGTGGAAAAGCACGTTCATCGAAAGGGGTTGCCAAGCTTCCAAGAAATTACGAGTTTCCGAAATACCAGCAAATATTTTTACACCCAATCTTGATGATACGTCGTGGCAATGACAAGTACACAAATCCCACTTGGCCCACTAAATTGTGTTCTTCTAGCTTGATGCGTTCGTTTACATTAGCAGTTTATACTTTTAGGTTTCCCTCTGTTCTCTCCTATTAGATAGATGAATTTGGAACTCTAAATACAAAATGGTTTGCAGTAGCTCTTTGAAACTTGACAAAATAAAGGAGTTGTCAGGTTGGTCTCTATATGATTTGTTTCCTCTTAAAGTAGCCCTAAGCACAGACTGTGGAAAAGCACTTTCATTGAAAGGGGATGCCAAGCTTCCAAGAAATAACGAGTTTCCGAAATACCAGCAAATATTTTTTTCACACAATCTTGATGATATTTGGAGGTAATGACAAGTACACAAATCCCACTTGGCTCACCAAATTTTGTTCTTCTAGATTGAAGCGTTCGTCTACAGTAGCAGTTTATATTTTTAGGGTTCCCTCTCTTCTCTCCTACATAGATAGATGAATTTGGAACTCTAAATCCAACATGGTTTGTAGTAGCTCTTTGAAACTTGACAAAATAAAGGAGTTCTCAGGTTTGTCTCTATGATTTGTTTCCTCTTCGAGTAGCCCTAAGCAGAATCTGTGGAAAGCACTTTTATTGAAAGGGGTTGCCAAGCTTCCAAGAAATTACGAGTTTCCGAAATACCAGCAAATATTCTTTCACCCAATCTTGATGATACGTGGTGGTAATGACAAGTGCACAAATCCCACTTGGCTCACCAAATTTTGGTCTTCTAGGTTTAAGCGTTCATCTATAGTAGCAGTTTTTATATGTAGGTTTCACTCTGTTCTCTCTTGTATAGATAGATGAATTTGGAACTCTAAATCCAGCATGGTTTGTAGTAGCTCTTAGAAACTTGACAAAATAAAGTAGTTCTCAGTTTTGTCTCTATGGTTTGTTTCCTCTTCAAGTAGCCCTAGGAACAGACTGTGGAAAAGCACTTTCATTGAGAGGGGTTGCCAAGCTTCTAAGAAATAAGGAGCTTCCGAAATACCAGCAAATATTTTTTCACACAATCTACTTGATACGTGGTGGTAATGATCAGTACACAAATCCAACTTGGCTCACCAATTCTCTTCTTCTAGGTTGAAGCGTTCGTCTACTGTAGCAGTATTTATATGTAGGTTTCACTCTGTTCTCTCTTATATAGATAGATGAATTTGGAACTCTAAATCCAGTATGGTTTGTAGTAGCTCTTTGAAACTTGAAAAAATAATGTAGTTCTCTGTTTTGTTTCTACGATTTGTTTCCTGTTCAGGTAGCCCTAGGCACAGATTGTGGAAAAGCACTTTTATTGAAAGGGGTTGCCAAGCTTCCAAGAAATAACGAGTTTCCGAAATACCAGCAAATATTTTTTCACCCAATCTTGATGATACTTGGTGGTAAGGATATTTACAAAATTCCCACTTGGCTCACCAAATTTTGTTCTTCTAGTTTGAAGCGTTCGTTTACAGTAGCATTTTATATTTTTAGGTTTCCCTCTGTTCTCTCCTATATAGATATATGAATTTGGAATTCTAAATCTAACATGGTTTTTAGTAGCTCTTTCAAACTTAACAAAAAAAAGTAGTTCTCAGTTTTGTCTCTATGATTTGTTTCCTCTTCAAGTAGCCCTAAGAAGAGACTGTGGAAAAGCACTTTCATTGAAAGGGTTGGAAAAGCTTCCAAGAAATTACGCGTTTCCGAAATAGCAGCAAATATTTTTTCACCCAGTGTTGATGATACGCGGTGGTAATGATCAGTACACAAGTCCCACTTTGCTCACCAAATTTTGTTCTTCTAGTTTGAAGCGTTCGTTTACAGGAGCAGTTTTTATTTCTAGGTTTAACTCTGTTCTCTCCTATATAGATAGATGAATTTGGAACACTAAATCCAACATGGTTTGTAGTAGCTCTTTGAAACTTGACAAAATAAAGGAGTTCTCAATTTTGTCTCTATGTTTGTTTCCTCTTCAAGTAGCCCTAGGCACAGAGTGTGGAAAAGCACTTTCATTGAGAGGGGTTTCCAAGCTTCTAAGAAATAACGAGTTTCCGAAATAGCAGCAAATATTTTTTCACCCAATCTTGATGATACGTGGAGGTAACGATCAGTACACAAATCCCACTTGGCTCACCAAATTGTGTTTTGTAGGTTGAAGTGTTCGTCTACAGTAGCAGTTTTTATATGTAGGTTTCACTCTGTTCTCTCTTATATAGATAGATGAATGTGGAACTCTAAATCCAACATGGTTTGTAGTAGCCTTTTGAAACTTGACAAAATAAAGTAGTTCTCAGTTTTGTCTCTATGGTTTGTTTCCTCTTCAAGTAGCCCTAGGCACAGACTGTGGAAAAGCAATTTCATTGAAAGGGGTTGCCAAGCTTCTAAGAAATAACTTGTTTCCGAAATATCAGCAAATATTTTTTCACCCAATCTTGATGATACTTGGTGGTATTGATCATTACAGAAGTCCCCCTTGGCTCACCAAATTTTGTTCTTCTAGGTTGAAACGTTCGTCTACAGTAGCAGTTTTTATATTTAGGTTTTCCTCTGTTCTCTCCTATATAGATAGATGAATTTGGAACTGTAAATCCAACATGGTTTGTAGTAGCTCTTTGAAACTTGACAAAAAAAGTAGTTCTCAGTTTTGTCTCTATGAATTGTTTCCTCTTCAAGTATCCCTAAGGAGAGATTGTGGAAAAGCACTTTCATTGATAGGGGTTGCCAAGCTTCCAAGAAATTACGAGTTTTCGAAAAACCAGCAAATATTTTTTCACACAATCTTCATGATACGTGGTGGTAATGATCAGTACACAAATCCCACTTGGCTCACCAAATTGTGTTCTAGGTTGAAGCGTTCATCTACTGTAGCAGTATTTATATGTAGGTTTCACTCTGTTCTCTCTTATATAGATAGATGAATTTGGAACTCTAAATCCAACATGGTTTGTAGTAACTCTTTGAAACTTGACAAAAAAAAAGTAGTTCTCTGGTTTGTCTCTATGATTTGTTTTCTCTTCAAGTAGCCCTAAGCAGAGACTGTGGAAAAGCATTTTAATTAACGGGGCTGCCAAGCTTCCAAGAAATTACGATTCTCCGAAATACCAGCAAATATTTTTCCCCCCAATCTTGATGATACGTGGTGGTAATGACAAGTACACAAAGACCACTTGGCTCACCAAATTTTGTTCTTCTAGGTTGAAGCGATCGTTTACAGTAGCACTTTTTATTTTTAGGTTCCACTTTGATCTCTTTTATATAGATAGATTAATTTGGAACTCTAAATCCAACATGGTTTGTAGTAGCTCTTTGAAACTTGACAAAATAAAGGAGTTCTCAATTTTGTCTCTATGGTCTGTTTCTTCTTCAAGTAGCCCTAGGCACAGACTGTGGAAAAGCACGTTCATTGAAAGGGGTTGCCAAGCTTCCAAGAAATTACGAGTTTCCGAAATACAAGGAAATAATTTTTAACCCAATCTTGATGATACTTCGTGGTAATGACAAGTACACAAATCCCACTTGGCTCACTAAATTGTGTTCTTCTAGCTTGAAGCGTTCGTTTACAGTAGCAGTTTATATTTTTTGGTTTCCCTCTGTTCTCTACTATATAGATAGATGAATTTGGAACTCTAAATCCAACATGGTTTGTAGTAGCTCTTAGAAACTTGACAAAATAAAGTAGTTCTCAGTTTTGTCTCTATGGTTTGTTTCCTCTTCAAGTAGCCCTAGGCACAGACTGTGGAAAAGCACTTTCATTGAGAGGGGTTGCCAAGCTTCTAAGAAATAAGGAGCTTCCGAATTACCAGCAAATATTTTTTCACACAATCTACTTGATACGAGGTGGTAATGATCAGTACACAAATCCCACTTGGCTCACCAAATTCTCTTCTTCTAGGTTGAAGCGTTCGTCTACTGTAGCAGTATTTATATGTAGGTTTCACTCTGTTCTCTCTTATATAGATAGATGAATTTGGAACTCTAAATCCAGTATGGTTTGTAGTAGCTCTTTGAAACTTGAAAAAATAATGTACTTCTCTGTTTTGTCTCTACGGTTTGTTTCCTCTTCACGTAGCCCTAGGCACAGACTGTGGAAAAGCACTTTCATTGAAAGGGGTTGCCAAGCTTCCAAGAAATAACGAGTTTCCGAAATACCAGCAAATATTTTTTCACCCAATCTTGATGATACTTGGTGGTAAGGATTGGTACAAAATTCCCACTTGGCTCACCAAATTTTGTTCTTCTAGTTTGAAGCGTTCGTTTACAGTAGCATTTTATATTTTTAGGTTTCCCTCTGTTCTCTCCTATATAGATATATGAATTTGGAATTCTAAATCTAACATGGTTTTTAGTAGCTCTTTGAAACTTAACAAAAAAAAGTAGTTCTCAGTTTTGTCTCTATGATTTGTTTCCTCTTCAAGTAGCCCTAAGAAGAGACTGTGGAAAAGCACTTTCATTGAAAGGGGTTGCCAAGCTTCCAAGAAATTATGCGTTTCCGAAATAGCAGCAAATATTTTTTCACCCAGTGTTGATGATACGTGGTGATAATGATCAGTACACAAGTCCCACTTTGCTCACCAAATTTTGTTCTTCTAGTTTGAAGCGTTTGTTTACAGGAGCAGTTTTTATTTCTAGGTTTCCCTCTGTTCTCTCCTATATAGATAGATGAATTTGGAACACGAAATCCAACATGGTTTGTAGTAGCTCTTTGAAACTTGACAAAATAAAGTAGTTCTCAGTTTTGTCTCTATGGTTTGTTTCCTCTTCAAGTAGCCCTAGGCACAGAGAGTGGAAAAGCACTTTCATTGAGAGGGGTTGCCAAGCTTCCATGAAATAACGAGTTTCCGAAATGTCAGCAAGTATTTTTTCACCCAATCTTGGTGATACTTGCTGGTAATGATGGGTACACAAATCCCACTTGGCTCACCAAATTTTGTTACTCTAGCTTGAAGTGTTCGTTTACAGTAGCAGTTTATAGTTTTTGGTTTCCCTCTGTTCTCTACTATATAGATAGATGAATTTGGTACTCTAAATCCAACATGGTTTGTAGTAGCTCTGTGAAACTTGAAAAATAAAGTAGTTCTCAATTTTGTCTCTATGGTTTTTTTTCTCTTCAAGTAGCCCTAGGCACAGACTGTTTAACAGCACTTTCATTGATAGGGGTTGCCAAGCTTCCATGAAATAACGAGTTTCTGAAATACCAGCAAATATTTTTTCATCCAATCTTCATGATAATTGGTGGTAATGATGGGTACACAATTCCCACTTGGCTCACCAAATTTTGTTCCTCTCGCTTGAAGCGTTCGTTTACAGTAGCAGATTATATTTTTAGGTTTCCCTCTGTTCTCTCCTATATAGATAGATGAATTTGGAACTTTAAATCCAACATGGTTTGTAGTAGCTCTTTGAAACTTGACAAAACAAAGGAGTTCTCAGTTTTGTCTCTATGACTTGTTTCCTCTTCAAGTAGCTATAAGCAGAGACTGTGGAAAAGCAGTTTCATTGAAAGGGATTGCCAAGCTTCCAAGAAATTACGAGTTTCCGAAATACCAGCAAGTATTTTTTTAACCCAATCTTGAAGATACGTGGTGGTAATGATCAGTACACAAGTCCGACTTGGCTCAAAATTGTGTTCTTCTGGGTTGAAGCGTTCGTCTACAGTAGCAGTTTTTATATTTAGGTTTCCCTCTGTTCTCTTCTATATAGATAGATGAATTTGGAACTCTAAATCCAACATGGTTTGTAGTAGCCTTTTGAAACTTGACAAAATAAAGTAGTTCTCAGTTTTGTCTCTATGGTTTGTTTCCTCTTCAAGTAGCCCTAGGCACAGAGTGTGGAAAAGCACTTTCATTGAGAGGGGTTGCCAAGCTTCCATGAAATAATGAGTTTCCGAAATGTCAGCAAATATTTTTCCCCAATCTTGATGATACTTGGTGGTATTGATCAATACACAAGTCCCTCTTGGCTCATCAAATTTTGTTCTTCTAGGTTGAAACGTTCATCTACAGCAGCATTTTTTATATTTAGGTTTTCCTCTGTTCTCTCCTATACAGATAGATGAATTTGGAACTGTAAATCCAACATGGTTTGTAGTAGCTCTTTGAAACTTGACAAAAAAAAGTAGTTCTCAGTTTTGTCTCTATGAATTGTTTCCTCTTCAAGTATCCCTAAGGAGAAACTGTGGAAAAGCACTTTCATTGAAAGGGGTTGCCAAGCTTCCAAGAAATTACGAGTTTTCGAAAAACCAGCAAATGTTTTTTCACACAATCTTCATGATACATGGTGGTAATGATCAGTACACAAATCCCACTTGGCTCACCAAATTGTGTTCTAGGTTGAAGCGTTCGTCTACTGTAGCAGTATTTATATGTAGGTTTCACTCTGTTCTCTCTTATATAGATAGATGAATTTGGAACTCTAAATCCAACATGGTTTGTAATAGCTCTTTGCAACTTGACGAAAAAAGTAGTTCTCAGGTTTGTCTCTATGATTTGTTTTCTCTTCAAGTAGCCCTAAGCCGAGACTGTGGAAAAGCATTTTAATTAACGGGGCTGCCAAGCTTCCAAGAAATTACGATTCTCCGAAACACCAGCAAATATTTTTCCCCCCAATCTTGATGATACGTGGTGGTAATGACAAGTACACAAAGACCACTTGGCTAACCAAATTTTGTTCTTCAAGGTTGAAGCCATCGTTTACAGTAGCACTTTTTATTTTTAGGTTTCACTTTGATCTCTTTTATATAGATAGATTAATTTGGAACTCTAAATCCAACATGGTGTGTAGTAGCTCTTTGAAACTTGTCAAAATAAAGGAGTTCTCAATTTTGTCTCTATGGTCTGTTTCCTCTTCAAGTAGCCCTAGGCACAGACTGTGGAAAAGCACGTTCATCGAAAGGGGTTGCCAAGCTTCCAAGAAATTACGAGTTTCCGAAATACCAGGAAACATTTTTTCACCCAATCTTGATGATACATCGTGGTAATGACAAGTACACAAATCCCACTTGGCCCACTAAATTGTGTTCTTCTAGCTTGAAGCGTTCGTTTATAGTAGCAGTTTATATTTTTTGGTTTCCCTCTGTTCTCTACTATATAGATAGATGAATTTGGAACTCTAAATCCAACATGGTTTGTAGTAGCTCTTAGAAACTTGACAAAATAAAGTAGTTCTCAGTTTTGTCTCTATGGTTTGTTTCCTCTTCAAGTAGCCCTAGGCACAGACTGTGGAAAAGCACTTTCATTGAGAGGGGTTGCCAAGCTTCTAAGAAATAAGGAGCTTCCGAATTACCAGCAAATATTTTTTCACACAATCTACTTGATACGTGGTGGTAATGATCAGTACACAAATCCCACTTGGCTCACCAAATTCTCTTCTTCTAGATTGAAGCGTTCGTCTACTGTAGCAGTATTTATGTGTAGGTTTCACTCTGTTCTCTCTTATATAGATAGATGAATTTGGAACTCTAAATCCAGTATGGTTTGTAGTAGCTCTTTGAAACTTGAAAAAATAATGTAGTTCTCTGTTTTGTCTCTACGGTTTGTTTCCTCTTCACGTAGCCCTAGGCACAGACTGTGGAAAAGCACTTTTATTGAAAGGGGTTGCCAAGCTTCCAAGAAATAACGAGTTTCCGAAATACCAGCAAATATTTTTTCACCCAATCTTGATGATACTTGGTGGTAAGGATAGGTACAAAATTCCCACTTGGCTCACCAAATTTTGTTCTTCTAGTTTGAAGCGTTCGTTTACAGTAGCATTTTATATTTTTAGGTTTCCCTCTGTTCTCTCCTATATAGATATATGAATTTGGAATTCTAAATCTAACATGGTTTTTAGTAGCTCTTTGAAACTTTACAAAAAAAAGTAGTTCTCAGTTTTGTCTCTATGGTTTGTTTCCTCTTCAAGTAGCCCTAGGCACGGACTGTTCAAAAGCACTTTCATTGATAGGGGTTGCCAAGCTTCTAAGAAACAACGAGTTTCCGAAATACCAGCAAATATTTTTTCACCCAATCTTGATGATACTTGATGTTAATGATCAGTACACACGTCCCACTTGGCTCACCAACTTTTGTTCTTCTAGGTTGAAGCGTTTGTCTACTGTAGCAGTATTTATATGTAGGTTTCACTCTTTTCTCTCTTATATAGATAGATGAATTTGGAAATCTAAATCCATCATGGTTTGTAGTAGCTCTTTGAAAGTTGACAAAAAAAGTAGTTCTCAGTTTTGTCTCTCTGATTTGTTTCCTCTTTAAGTAGCCCTAAGCAGAAACTGTGGAAAAGCACTTTCATTGAAAGGGGTTTCCAAGCTTCCAAGAAATTACGAGTTTCCGAAATAAAAGGAAATATTTTTTCACCCAATCTTGTGATACGTGGTGGTAATGACAAGTACACAAAAACCACTTGGCTCACCAAATTTTGTTCCTCTAGCTTGAAACGTTCGTTTACAGTAGCAGTTTATATTTTTTGGTTTCCCTCTGTTCTCTACTATATAGATAGATGAATTTGGTACTCTAAATCCAACATGGTTTGTAGTAGCTCTGTGAAACTTGAAAAATAAAGTAGTTCTCAGTTTTGTCTCTATGGTTTTTTTCCTCTTCAAGTAGCCCTAGGCACAGACTGTTTAACAGCACTTTCATTGAAAGGGGTTGCCAAGCTTCCATGAAATAACCAGTTTCTGAAATACCAGCAAATATTTTTTCATCCAATCTTGATGATAATTGGTGGTAATGATGGGTACACAATTCCCACTTGGCTCACCAAATTTTGTTCCTCTCGCTTGAAGCGTTCGTTTACAGTAGCAGATTATATTTTTAGGTTTCCCTCTGTTCTCTCCGATATAGATAGATGAATTTGGAACTTTAAATCCAACATGGTTTGTAGTAGCTCTTTGAAACTTGACAAAATAAAGGAGTTCTCAGTTTTGTCTCTATGACTTGTTTCCTCTTCAAGTAGCCATAAGCAGAGACTGTGGAAAAGCAGTTTCATTGAAAGGGATTGCCAAGCTTCCAAGAAATTACGAGTTACCGAAATACCAGCAAGTATTTTTTTAACCCAATCTTGATGATACGTGGTGGTAATGATCAGTACACAAGTCCCACTTGGCTCAAAATTGTGTTCTTCTGGGTTGAAGCGTTTGTCTACAGTAGCAGTTTTCATATTTAGGTTTCCCTCTGTTCTCTCCTATATAGATAGATGAATTTGGAACTCTAAATCCAACATGGTTTGTAGTACCTCTTTGAAACTTGACAAAATAAAGTAGTTCTCAATTTTCTATCTATGGTTTTTTTCCTCTTCAAGTAGCCCTTGGCACAGACTGTTTAAAAGCACTTTCATTGAAAGGGGATGCCAAGCTTCCATGAAATAACGAGTTTCCGAAATACAAGCCAATATGTTTTCATCCAATCTTGATGATAATTGGTGGTAATGATGGGTACACAAATCCCACTTGATTCACCAAATTTTGTTCCTGTAGCTTGAAGCGTTTGTTTACAGTAGCAGTTTATATTTTTAGGTTTCCCTCTGTTCTCTCCTATATAGATAGATGAATTTGGAACACGAAATCCAACATGGTTTGTAGTAGCTCTTTGAAACTTGACAAAATAAAGGTGTTCTCAGTTATGTCTCTATGGTTTGTTTCCTCTTCAAGTAGGCCTAGGCACAGACAGTGGAAAAGCACTTTCATTGAGATGGGTTGCCAAGTCTAAGAAATAAAGAGTTTCCGAAATACCAGCTAATATTTTTTCACACAATCTTGATGATACGTGGTGGTAATGATCAGTACACAAATCCCACTTGGCTCACCAAATTGTGTTCTTGTAGGTTGAACTGTTCGTCTACAGTAGCAGTTTTTATACGAAGGTTTCACTCTGTTTTCTCTCATTAAATAGATGTATTTGGAACTCTAAATCCAACATGGTTTGTAGTAGCTTTTTGAAACTTGACAAAATAAAGAAGTTCTCCGTTTGGTCTCTATGGTTTGTTTCCTCTTTAAGTTGCCCTAGGCATAGACTGTGGTAAAGCACGTTCATTGAAAGGGGTTGCCAAGCTTCCAAGAAATTACGAGTTTCCGAAATACCAGCAAATATTTTGTAACCCAATATTGATGATACGTGGTGGTAATGACAAGTACACAAATCCCACTTGGCTCACCAACTTTTGTTCTTCTAGGTTGAAGCATTCGTTTTCAGTAGCAGTTTTTAATCTTAGGTTTCACTTTGTTCTCTCCTATATAGATAGATGAATTTGGAACTCTAAATCCAACATGGTTTGTAGTAGCTCTTTGAAACTTTACAAAAAAAAGTAGTTCTCAGTTTTGTCTCTATGATTTGTTTCCTCTTTAAGTAGCCCTAAGCAGAGACTGTGGAAAAGCACTTGCATTGAAAGGGGTTTCCAAGCTTCCAAGAAATTACGAGTTTCCGAAATAAAAGGAAATATTTTTTCACCCAATCTTGATGATACGTGGTGGTAATGACAAGTACACAAAAACCACTTGGCTCACCAAATTTTGTTCCTCTAGCTTGAAACGTTCGTTTACAGTAGCAGTTTATATTTTTTGGTTTCCCTCTGTTCTCTACTATATAGATAGATTAATTTGGTACTCTAAATCCAACATGGTTTGTAGTAGCTCTGTGAAACTTGAAAAATAAAGTAGTTCTCAGTTTTGTCTCTATGGTTGTTTTCCTCTTCAAGTAGCCCTAGGCACAGACTGTTTAACAGCACTTTCATTGAAAGGGGTTGCCAAGCTTCCATGAAATAACCAGTTTCTGAAATACAAGCAAATATTTTTTTCATCCAATCTTGATGATAATTGGTGGTAATGATGGGTACACAATTCCCACTTGGCTCACCAAATTTTGTTCCTCTCGCTTGAAGCGTTCGTTTACAGTAGCAGATTATATTTTTAGGTTTCCCTCTGTTCTCTCCGATATAGATAGATGAATTTGGAACTTTAAATCCAACATGGTTTGTAGTAGCGCTTTGAAACTTGACAAAATAAAGGAGTTCTCAGTTTTGTCTCTATGACTTGTTTCCTCTTCAAGTAGCCATAAGCAGAGACTGTGGAAAAGCAGTTTCATTGAAAGGGATTGCCAAGCTTCCAAGAAATTACGAGTTACCGAAATACCAGCAAGTATTTTTTTAACCCAATCTTGATGATACGTGGTGGTAATGATCAGTACACAAGTCCCACTTGGCTCAAAATTGTGTTCTTCTGGGTTGAAGCGTTCGTCTACAGTAGCAGTTTTCATATTTAGGTTTCCCTCTGTTCTCTCCTATATAGATAGATGAATTTGGAACTCTAAATCCAACATGGTTTTTAGTACCTCTTTGAAACTTGACAAAATAAAGTAGTTCTCAATTTTCTATCTATGGTTTTTTTCCTCTTCAAGTAACCCTTGGCACAGACTGTTTAAAAGCACTTTCATTGAAAGGGGATGCCAAGCTTCCATGAAATAACGAGTTTCCGAAATACAAGCCAATATGTTTTCATCCAATCTTGATGATAATTGGTGGTAATGATGGGTACACAAATCCCACTTGATTCACCAAATTTTGTTCCTGTAGCTTGAAGCGTTTGTTTACAGTAGCAGTTTATATTTTTAGGTTTCCCTCTGTTCTCTCCTATATAGATAGATGAATTTGGAACTCGAAATCCAACATGGTTTGTAGTAGCTCTTTGAAACTTGACAAAATAAAGGTGTTCTCAGTTATGTCTCTATGGTTTGTTTCCTCTTCAAGTAGGCCTAGGCACAGACAGTGGAAAAGCACTTTCATTGAGATGGGTTGCCAAGTCTAAGAAATAAAGAGTTTCCGAAATACCAGCAAATATTTTTTCACACAATCTTGATGATACGTGGTGGTAATGATCAGTACACAAATCCCACTTGGCTCACCAAATTGTGTTCTTGTAGGTTGAACCGTTCGTCTACAGTAGCAGTTTTTATACGAAGGTTTCACTCTGTTTTCTCTCATTAAATAGATGTATTTGGAACTCTAAATCCAACATGGTTTGTAGTAGCTTTTTGAAACTTGACAAAATAAAGAAGTTCTCCGTTTGGTCTCTATGGTTTGTTTCCTCTTCAAGTTGCCCTAGACATAGACTGTGGTAAAGCACGTTCATTGAAAGGGGTTGCCAAGCTTCCAAGAAATTACGAGTTTCCGAAATACCAGCAAATATTTTGTAACCCAATATTGATGATACGTGGTGGTAATGACAAGTACACAAATCCCACTTGGCTCACCAACTTTTGTTCTTCTAGGTTGAAGCATTCGTTTTCAGTAGCAGTTCTTAATCTTAGGTTTCACTTTGTTCTCTCCTATATAGATAGATGAATTTGGAACTCTAAATCCAACATGGTTTGTAGTAGCTCTTTGAAACTTTACAAAAAAATGTAGTTCTCAGTTTTGTCTCTATGATTTGTTTCCTCTTTAAGTAGCCCTAAGCAGAGACTATGGAAAAGCACTTGCATTGAAAGGGGTTTCCAAGCTTCCAAGAAATTACGAGTTTCCGAAATAAAAGGAAATATTTTTTCACCCAATCTTGATGATACGTGGTGGTAATGACAAGTACACAAAAACCACTTGGCTCACCAAATTTTGTTCCTCTAGCTTGAAACGTTCGTTTACAGTAGCAGTTTATATTTTTTGGTTTCCCTCTGTTCTCTCCTATATAGATAGATGAATTTGGAACTCTAAATCCAACATGGTTTGTAGTAGCTCTTTGAAACTTGACAAAATAAAGGAGTTCTCAGTTTTGTCTCTATTATTTATTTCCTCTTTAAGTAGCCCTAAGCAGAGACTGTGGAAAACCACTTTCACTGAGAGGGGTTTCCAAGCTTCTAAGAAATAACTAGTTTCCGAAATACCAGCAAATATTTTTTCACCCAATCTTGATGATACGTGGTGATAATTATCAGCACACAAATCCCACTTAGCTCACCAAATTGTGTTCTTCTAGGTTGAAGCGTTCGTCTACAGTAGCAGTTTTCATATTTAGGATTCCCTCTGTTCTCCCCTATATAGATATATGAATTTGGAACTCTAAATCCAACATAGTTTTAAGTAGCTCTTTGAAACTTGACAAAATAAAGTAGTTCTCCGTTTTGTCTCTATGGTTTGTTTCCTCTTCAAGTAGCCCTAGGCACAGACTGTGGAAAAGCACTTTCATTGAGAGGGGTTGCCAAGCTTCTAAGAAATAACCAGTTTCTGAAATACCGGCAAATATATTTTTCACCCAATCTTGATGATACGTGGTGGTAATCATCAGTACACAAATCCCACTTTGGTCACCAAACTTTTCTCTTCTATGCTGAAGCGTTCGTCTACAGTAGCAGTTCTTATATTTAGGTTTCCCTCTGTTCTCTCCTATATAGATAGATGAATTTGGAACTCTAAATCCAACATGATATGTAGTAGCACTTTGAAACTTGACAAAAAAAGAGGTTCCCAGTTTTTTTTCTACGGTTTGTTTCCTCTTCAAGTAGCCCTAGGCACAGACTGTGGAAAAGCACTTTCATTGAGAGGGGTTGCCAAGTTTCTAAGAAATTACGAGTTTCCGAAATACCAGCAAATATTTTTTCACCGAATCTTGATGATACGTCGTGGTAATTATCAGTACACTAATCCTACTTGCCTACAAAATTGTGTTCTTCTAGGTTGAAGCGTTCGTCTACAGAGGCAGTTTTTATATTTAGGTTTCACTCTGTTCTCTCCTATATAGATAGATGAATTTGGAATCTAAATCCAACATGGTTTGTAGTAGCTCTTTGAAATTGACAAAATAAAGGAGTTCTCAGTTTTGTCTCTATGGTTTGTTTCCTCTTCAAGTAGCCCTAGGCACAGACTGTGGAAAAGCACTTTCATTGAAAGCGGTTGCCAAGCTTCTAAGAAACAACGAGTTTCCGAAATACCAGCAAATATTTTTTCACCCAATCTTGATGATACTTGATGGTAATGATCAGTACACAAATCCCACTTGGCTCACCAAATTTTGTTCTCCCGTGTTGAAGTGTTCGTCTACAATAGCAGTTGTTACATTTAGGTTTCCCTATGTTCTCTCCTATACAGATAGATGAATTTGGAACTCTAAATCCAACATGGTTTGTAGTAGCTCTTTGAAACTTGAACAAACGTAGTTCTCTGCTTTGTCTCTATTTTTTGTTTCCTCTTTAAGTAGCCCTAAGCAGAGACTGTGGAAAAGCACTTTCATTAAGAGGGGATGCCAAGCTTAAAAGAAATCACGAGTTTCCGAAACACCAGCAAATATTTTTTCACACAATCTTGATGATACTTGGTGGAAATGATCAGTACACAAGTCCCACTTGGCTCACGAAATTTTGTTCGTCTACTAAAGCGTTCGTCTACAGTAACAGTTTTTATATTTTGGTTTCACTCTGTTCTCTCCTATATAGATAGATGAATTTGGATCTCTAAATCCAACATGGTTTGTAGTAGCTCTTTGAAACTTGACAGAATAAAGGAGTTCTCAGTTTTGTCTCTATGCTTTGTTTCCTCTTCAATTAGCCCTAGGCACAGTCTGTGGAAAGGCACTTTCATTGAGAGGGGTTGCCAAGGTTCTAAGAAATAAGGAGTTTCCGAAATACCAGCAAATATTTTTTCACCCAATATTGATGATACTTCTTGGTATTGGTCAGTACACATCCCACTTGGCTAACCAAATTTTGTTCTTCTAGGTTGAAACGTTCGTCTACTGTAGCAGAATTTATATGGAGGTTTCATTCTGTTCTCTCTTATATAGATAGATGAATTTGGAACTCTAAATACAGCATGGTTTCTAGTAGCTCTCTGAAACTTGACAAAATAATGTAGTTCTCAGTTTTGTCTCTCCGGTTTGTTTCCTCTTCAAGTGGCCCTAAGCAGAGACTGGGGAAAAGCACTTTCATTGAAAGGGGTTGCCAAGCTTGCAAGAAATTATGAGATTCCGAAATACCAGCAAATATTTTTTCACCCAATCTTGATGATACGTGGTGGTAATGACAAGTACACAAATCAAACTTGGCTCACCAAATTTTGTTCCTCTAGCTTGAAACGTTCGTTTACAGTAGCAGTTTATATTTTTAGGTTTCCCTCTGTTCTCTCCTATATTGATACATGAATTTGGAACTCTAAATCCAACATGGTTTGTAGTAGCTCTTTGAAACTTGACAAAATAAAGGAGTTCTCAGTTTTGTCTCTATGGTTTGTTTCCTCTTCAAGTAGCCCTAGGCACAGACTGTGGAAAAGCACTTTCATTGAAAGGGGTTGCCAAGCTTCCAAGAAATTACGAGTTTCCGAATTTCAGCAAATATTTTTTTAAACCAATCTTGATGATACGTGGTGGTAATGAAAAGTACACAAATCAAACTTGGCTCACCAAATTTTGTTCCTCTAGCTTGAAACATTCGTTTACAGTAGCAGTTTATATTTTTAGGTTTCCCTCTGTTCTCTCCTATATTGATACATGAATTTGGAAGTTTCAATCCAACATGGTTTGTAGTAGCTCTTTGAAACTTGACAAAATAAAGGAGTTCTCAGCTTTGTCTCTATGGTTTGTTTCCTCTTCAAGTAGCCCTAGGCAAAGACTGTGGAAAAGCACTTTCATTGAGAGGGGTTTCCAAGCTTCTAAGAAACAACGAGTTTCCGAAATACCAGCAAATATTTTTTCACCCAATCTTGATGATACTTGATGGTAATGATCAGTATACAAATCCCACTTGGCTCACCAAATTTTGTTCTTCTGGGAAGAACCGTTCGTTTACAGTAGCAGTTTTTATATTTAGGTTTCCCTATATTCTCTCCTATATAGACAGATGAATTTGGAACTCTAAATCCAACATGGTTTGTAGTAGCTCTTTGAAACTTGAACAAAACGTAGTTCTCAGCTTTGTCTCTATGATTTGTTTCCTCTTTAAGTAGCCCTAAGCATAGACTGTGGAAAAGGACTTTCATTGAGAGGGGTTGCCAAGCTTCCAAGAAATAACGAGTTTCCGAAATACCAGCAAATATTTTTTCACCCAATCTTGATGATACGTGGTGGTAATGACAAGTACACAAATCTCACTTGGCTCACCAAATTTTGTTCTTCTGGGAAGAACCGTTCGTTTACACTAGCAGTTTTTATTTTTAGGGTTCACTCTGTTCTCTCATATATAGATAGATGAATTTGGAACTCTAAATCCAACATAGTTTGTAGTAGCTCTTTGAATCTTGACAAAATAAAGGAGTTCTCAGTTTTGTCTTTATAGTTTGTTTCCTCTTCAAGTAGCCCTAGAAACAGACTGTGGAAAAGCACTTTCACTGAGAGGGGTTGCCAAGCTTCTAAGAAATAACCAGTTTCTGAAATACCGGCAAATATTTTTTTCACCCATTCTTGATGATTCGTGGTGTTAATCATCAGTACACAAATCCCACTTTGCTCACCAAACATTTTTCTTCTAGGTTGAAGCGTTCGTCTACAGTAGCAGTTCTTATATTTAGGTTTCACTCTCTTCTCTCCTATAGAGATAGAGGAATTTGGAACTCTAAATCCAACATGATATGTAGTAGCACTTTGAAACTTGACAAAAAATGTAGTTCCCAGTTTTGTTTCTATGGTTTGTTTCCTCTTCAAGTAGCCCTAGGCACAGACTGTGGAAAAGCACTTTCATTGAGAGGGGTTGCCAAGGTTCTAAGAAATAAGGAGTTTCCAAAATACCAGCAAATATTTTTTCACCCAATCTTGATGATACGTGGTGGTAACGACAAGTACACAAATCCCACTTGGCTCACCAAATTGTGTTCTTCTAGGTTTAAGCGTTCGTCTACAGAGGCAGTTTTTATATTTAGGTTTCCCTCTGTTGTCTCCTATATAGATAGATGAATTTGGAACTCTAAATCCAACATGGTTTGTAGTAGCTCTTTGAAACTTGACAAAATAAAGGAGTTCTCAGTTTTGTCTCTATGATTTGTTTCCTCTTCATGTATCCTAAGCAGAGACTGTGATAAAGCACTTTCATTGAAAGGGGTTGCCAAGCTTCCAAGAAATTACGAGTTTCCGAATTTCAGCAAATATTTTTTTTAACCCAATCTTGATGATACGTGGTGGTAATGATCAGTACACATATCCCACTTGGCTCAAATTGTATTCTTCTGGGTTAAAGCGTTCGTCTACAGTAGCAGTTTTTATATTTATGTTTCCCTCTCTTCTCTCCTATATGGATAGATTAATTTGGAACTCTAATTCAAACATGGTTTGTAGTAGCTCTTTGAAACTTGACCAAAACGTGATTCTCAGTTTTGTCTCTATTACTTATTTCCTCTTTAAGTAGCCCTAACAGAGACTGTGGAAAAGCACTTCATTGAGAGGGGTTGCCAAGCTTCTAAGAAATAATGAGTTTCCGAAACACCAGCAAATATTTTTTCACCCAATCTTGATGATACGTGGTGGTAATTCTCAGCACACAAATCCCACTTAGCTCACCAAATTGTGTTCTTCTAGGTTGAAGCGTTCGTCTACAGTAGCAGTTTTTATATTTAGGTTTCCCTCTGTTCTCCCCTATTTAGATATATGAATTTGGAACTCTAAATCCAACATAGTTTGTAGTAGCTCTTTGAAACTTGACAAAATAAAGTAGTTCTCAGTTTTGTCTCTATGGTTTGTTTCCTCTTCAAGTAGCCCTAGGCACAGACTGTGGAAAAGCACTTTAATTGAGAGGGGTTGCCAAGCTTCTAAGAAATAACCAGTTTCTGAAATACCGGCAAATATTTTTTCCACCCAGTCTTGATGATACGTGGTGGTAATCATCATTACACAAATCCCACTTTGCTCACCAACCTTTTTCTTCTAGGTTGAAGCGTTTGTCTACAGTAGCAGTTCTTATATTTAGGTTTCCCTCTCTTCTCTCCTATATAGATAGATAAATTTGGAACTCTAAATCCAACATGATATGTAGTAGCACTTTGAAATTTGACAAAAATAGTAGTTTCCCGTTTGTTTTGTATGGTTTGTTTCCTCTTCAAGTAGCCCTAGGCACAGACTGTGGAAAAGCACTTTCATTGAGAGGGGTTGCCAAGCTTCTAAGAAATTACGAGTTTCCGAAATACCATCAAATATTTTTTCACCGAATCTTGATGATACGTCGTGGTAATTATCAGTACACAAATCCTACTTGGCTCACCAAATTGTGTTCTTCTAGGTTGAAGCGTTCGTCTACAGAGGCAGTCTTTATATTTAGGTTTCACTCTGTTCTCTCCTACATAGATAGATGAATTTGGAACACTAATTCCAACATGGTTTGTAGTATTCCTTTGAAATTGATAAAATAAAAATAAAGGAGTTCTCAGTTTTGTCTCTATGGTTTGTTTCCTCTTCAAGTAGCCCTAGGCACAGACTGTGGAAAAGCACTTTCATTGAGAGGGGTTGCCAAGCTTCTAAGAAACAACGAGTTTCCGAAACTCCAGCAAATATTTTTTCACCCAATCTTGATGATACTTGATGGTAATGATCAGTACACAAATCCACCTTGGCTCACCAAATTTAGTTGGCGTACTTAAGCGTTCGTCTACAGTACCAGTTTTTATATTTTGGTTTCACTCTGTTCTCTCCTATATAGATAGAAGAATTTGGAACTCTAAATCCAACATTATTTGTAGTAGCTCTTTGAAACTTGACAAAATAAAGGAGTTCTCAGTTTTGTTTCTATGGTTTGTTTCCTCTTCAAGTAGCCCTAGGCACAGACTGTGGAAAAGCACTTTCATTCAGAGGGGTTGCCAAGCTTCTAAGAAATAAGGAGTTTCGGAAATACCAGCAAATTTTTTTTCACCCAATCTTGATGGTACTTGGTGGTAGTGATCAGTACAGACACCCACTTGGCTCACCAAATTGTGTTCTTATAGGTTGAAGCGTTCGTCTACTGTAGCAGTATTTATATGTACGTTTCACTCTGTTCTCTCTTATATAGATAGATGAATTTGGAACTCTAAATCCATCATGGTTTGTAGTAGCTCTTTGAAACTTGACAAAATAAAGGAGTTCTCAGTTTTGTCTCTATGGTTTGTTTCCTCTTCAAGTAGCCCTAGGCACAGACTGTGGAAAAGCACTTTCATTGAGAGGGGTTGCCAAGCGTTAAGAAATAACGAGTTTCCGAAATACCAGCAAATATTTGTTCACCAAATCTTGATGATACGTGGTGGTGATGATCAGTACACAAATCCCACATGGTTCACCAAATTTTGTTCTTCTTGGTTGAAGCGTTCGTTTACAGAAGCAGTGTATATTTTTAGGTTTCCCTCTGTTCTCTCCTATATAGATAGATGAATTTGGAACTCTAAATCCAACATGGTTTGTAGTAGCTCTTTGAAACTTGACAAAAATGTAGTTCTCAGTTTTGTCTCTATGGCTTGTTTCCTCTTCAAGGAGCCCTAAGCAGAGACTGTGGAAAATCACTTTTATTGAAAGGGGTTGCCAAGCTTCCAAGAAATTACGAGTTTCCGAAATACCAGGAAATATTTTTTCACCCAATCTTGATGATACGTGGTGGTAATGATGGGTACACAAGTCACACTTGGCTCACCAAATTTTGTTCTCTAGGTTGAAGCGTTCGTCTACATTAGCAGGTTTTATATTTAGGCTTCACTCTGTTCTCTCCTATATCGATAGATGAATTTGGAAGTCTAAATCCAACAAGGTTTGTAGTAGCTCTTTGAAACTTGACAAAATAAAGGAGTTCTCAGTTTTGTCTCTATGGTTTGTTTCCTCTTCAATTAGCCCTAGACACAGACTGTGGAAAAGCACTTTCATTGAAAGGGGTAGCCAAGCTTCCAAGAAATAACAAGTTTCCGAAATACCAGCAAATATTTTTTCACCCAATCTTGATGATACTTGGTGGTAATGATCGGAAAACAAATACCACTTGACTCACCAAATTTTGCTCTTCTAGGTTGAAGCGTTCGTTTACAGTAGCAGTTTTTATTTTTAGGTTTCACTTTGTTCTCTCCTATATAGATAGATGAATTTGGAAATCTAAATCCAACATGGTTTGTAGTAGCTCTTTGAAACGTGACAAAATAAAGGAGTTCTCAGTTTTCTCTCTATGGTTTGTTTCCTCTTCAAGTAGCCCTAGGCACAGACTGTGGAAAAGCACTTTCTTTGAAATGGGTTGCCAAGCTTCCAAGAAATAACGAGTTTCCGAAATACCAGCAAATATTTTTTCACCCAGCCTTGATGATAATTGGTGGTAATGATGGGTACACAAATCCCACTTGACTCACCAAATTTTGTTCTCCTAGTTTGAAGCGTTCGTTTACAGTAGCAATTTATATTTTTAGGTTTCCCTCTGTTCTCTCCTATATAGATAGATGAATTTGGAACTCTAAATCCAACATGGTTTCTAGTAGCTCTTTGAAACTTGACAAAAAAAAATAGTTCTCAGTTTTGTCTTTATGATTTGTTTCCTCTTCAAGTACCCCTAAGCAGAGACTCTGGAAAAGCACTTTCATTGAGAGGGTTTGCCAATCTTCTAAGAAATAACGAGTTTCCGAAATACCAGCATATATTTTTTCACCCAATCGTGATGATACTTTGTGGTAATGATCAGTGCAGAAATCCCTCTTGGCTCACCAAATTTTGTTCTTCTAGGTTGAAGCGTTCGTCTACAGTAGCAGTTTTTATATTTAGGTTTCACTCTGTTCTCATACATAGATAGATGAATTTGGAACTCTAAATCCAACATGGTTTGTACTACTTCTTTGAAACTTGATAAAATAAAGTAGTTCTCAGTTTTGTCTCTATGGTTTGTTTCCTCTTCAAGTAGCCCTAGGCACAGACTGTGGAAAAGCACATTCATTGAGAGGGGTTTACAAGCTTCAAAGAAATAACGAGTTTCCGAAATACCATCAAATTTTTTTCACCCAATTTTGATGATACGTGGTGGTAATGATCGGTACACAAATCCCACTTGGCTCACCAAATTTTGTTCTTCTAGGTTCAAGCGTTCTTTTACAATAGCAGTTTATATTTTTAGGTTTCCCTCTGTCTCTCCTATATAGATAGATGAATTTGGAATTCTAAATCCAACATGGTGTGTAGTAGCTCTTTGAAACTTAACAAAATAAAGGAGTTCTCAGTTTTGTCTATATGGTTTGTTCCCTCTTCAAGTAGCCCTAGGCACAGACTGTTGAAAAGCACTTTGATAGAAATAGGATGCCAAGCTTCCAAGAAATAACAAGTTTCCGATATACCAGCAAATATTTTTTCACCCAATCTTGATGATACTTGGTGTATTGATTGGTACACAAATCCCACATGGCTCACCCAATTTTCTTCTTCTAGCTTGAAGCGTTCGTTTACAGTAGCAGTTTTTATTTTTAGGTTTCAGCTGTTCTCTCCTATATAGAGAGATGAATTTGGAACTCTAAGTCCAGTATGGTTTGTAGTAGCTCTTTGAAACATGACAAAATAAAGGAGTTCTCAGTTTTGTCTCTATGGTTTGTTTCCTCTTCAAGTAGCCCTAGGCACAGACTGTGGAAAAGCACTTTCATTGAGAGGTGTTGCCAAGCTTCTAAGAAATAACGAGTTTCCGAAATAGCAGCAAATATTTTTTCACCCAATCTTGATGATACGTTTTGGTAATGATCGGTACACATACCGCACTTGACTCACCAAATTTTTTTCTTCTAGGTTAAAGCGTTCGTCTACAGTAGCAGTTTTTATATGTAGGTTTCACTCTGTTCTCTCTTATATAGATAGAGGAATTTGGAAGTCTAAATCCAACATGGTTTGTACTAGCTCTTTCAAACATGACAAAATAAAATAGTTCTCAGTTTTGTCTCTATGGTCTGTTTCCTCTTCAAGGAGCCCTAGGCACAGACTGTGGAAAAGCAATTTCATTGAAAGGGGTTGCCAAGCTTCCAAGAAGTAACGAGTTTCAGAAATACCAGAAAATATTAGTTCACCCAATCTTGATGATACTTGTTGGTAATGATGGGTACACAAATCCCACTTGGCTCACGAAATTTTGTTCTTCTACTTGGAAGCGTTCGTTCACAGGAGCAGTTTATATTTTTAGGTTTCCCTCTGTTCCCTCCTATATAGATAGATGAATTTGGAACTCTAAATCCAACAAGGTTTGTAGTAGCTATTTGAAACTTGACAAAATAAAGTAGTTCTTAGTTTTGTCTCTATGGTTTGTTTCCTCTTCAAGTAGCCCTAGGCACAGACTGTGGAAAAGCACTTTCATTGAAAGGGGTTGCCAAGCTTCCAATAATAACGAGTTTCCGAAATACCAGCAAATATTAGTTCATCCAATCTTGATGACACTTGGTGGTAATGATGGGTATACAAATCCCAGTTGGCTCACCAAATTTTGTTCTTCTAGTTTGAAGCGTTCGTCTACACTAGCAGTTTTTATATTTAGGTTTCCCTGTGTTCTCTCCTATATAGATAGATGAATTTGGAACACTAAATCCAACATGGTTTGTAGTAGCTCTTTGAAACATGACAAAATAAAGGAGTTCTCAGTTTTGTCTCTGTGGTTTGTTTCGTCTTCAAGTATCCCTAGGCACAGACAGTGGAAAAGAACTTTCAATGAGAGGGCTTGCCAAGCTTCTAAGAAATAACGATTTTCCGAAATACCAGCAAATATTTTTTCATGCAATCTTGATGATTCTTGGTGGTAATGAACAGTACACAAATCCCACTTGGCTCACCAAATTTTGTTCTGCTATGTTGAAGCTTTCGTTTACAGTAGCAATTTTTATTTTTAGGTTTCCCTCTGTTCTCTCCTATATAGATAGATGAATTTGGAACTCTAAATCCAACATGGTTTGTAGTAGCTCTTTGAAACTTGACATAATAAAGGATTTCTCAGTTTTGTCCTCTTCACGTAGCTCTAGGCACAGACTGTGGAAAAGCATTTTCATTGAGAGGGGTTGCCAAGCTGCTAAGAAATAACGAGTTTCCGAAACACCAGCAAATATTTTTTCACCCAATCTTGTTGATACTTGGTGGTAATGACAAGTACACAAATCCCACTTGTCTCAAGAAATTTTGTTCTTCTAGGTTGAAGCGTTCGTCTACAGTAGCAGTTTTTATATTTAGGTTTCCCTGTGTTCTCTCCTATATAGATAGATGAATTTGGAACTCTAAATCCCACATGGTTTGTAGTAGCTCTTTGAAACTTGACAACATAAAGGAGTTCTCAGTTTTGTCTCTGTGGTTTGTTACCTCTTCAAGTAGCCCTAGACACAGACTGTGGAAAAGCACTTTCATTGAGAGGGGTTGCCAAGCTTCTAAGAAATAATGATTATCCGAAATACAATCAAATATTTTTTCACCCAATCTTGATGATACTTGGTGGTAATGATCAGTACACAAATCCCACTTGGCTCACCACATTTTCTTCCTCTAGGTTTAAGCGTTCGTCAACAGTAGCAGTTTTTATATTTAGGTTTCCCTCTGTTCTCTCTTATATAGATAGATGAATTTGGAACTCTAAATCCAACATGGTTTGTAGTAGCTATTTGAAACTTGACAAAATGAAGGAGTTCTCAGTTTTGTCTCTGTGGTTTTTTTCCTCTTCAAGTAGCCCTAGGCACCGACTGTGGTAAAGCACTTTCATTGAGAGGGGTTGCAAAGCTATTAAGAAATAACGAGTTTCTAAAATACCAGCAAATATTTTTTCCCCCAATCTTGATGATACTTGGTGGTAATGATCAGTAGACAATTCCCACTTTGCTCACCATTTTGTATTCCACTAGGTTGAAGCGTTCGTCTACAGTAGCAGTTTTTATATTTAGGTTTCCCTCTGTTCTCTCCTATATAGATAGATGAATTTGGAACTCTAAATCCCACATGGTTTGTAGTAGCTCTTTAAAACTTGACAACATAAATGAGTTCTCAGTTTTGTCTCTGTGGTTTGTTAACTCTTCAAGTAGCCCTAGGCACAGACTGTGGAAAAGCACTTTCATTGAGAGGGGTTGCCAAGCTTCTAAGAAATAATGATTATCCGAAATAACAGCAAATATTTTTTCACCCAATCTTGATGATACTTGGTGGTAATGATCAGTACACAAATCCCACTTGGCTCACCAAATTTTCTTCCTCTAAGTTTCCGCGTTCATCTACAGTAGCAGTTTTTATATTTAGGTTTCTCTCTGTTCTCTCCTATATAGATAGATGAATTTGGAACTCTAAATCCAACATGGTTTGTAGTAGCTCTTTGAAACTTGACATAATAAAGGATTTCGCAGTTTTGTCCTCTTCAAGTAGCCCTAGGCACAGACTGTGGAAAAGCATTTTCATTGAGAGGGGTTGCCAAGCTTCTAAGAAATAATGAGTGTCCGAAATACCAGCAAATATTTTTTCAACCAAACTTGATGATACTTGGTGGTAATGACAAGTACACAAATCTAACTTGGCTCAGGCAATTTTCTTCTTCTACGTTGAAGCGTTCGTTTACCGTAGCAGTTTTTATTTTTAGGTTTCCCTCTGTTCTCTCCTATACAGATAGATGAATTTGGAACTCTAAATCCAACATGGTTTGTGGTAGCACTTTGAAACTTGACAAAATAAAAGAGTTCTCAGTTTTGTCTCTATGGTTTGTTTCCTCTTCAAGTAGCCCAAGGCACAGACTGTGGAAAAGCACTTTCATTGTGAGGGGTTGCCAAGGTAATAAGAAATAACGAGTTTCCGAAATACCAGCAAATATTTCTTCACCAAATCTTGATGATACTTGGTGGTAATGATCGGTACACAAATCCCACTTGACTCACCAAATTTTGTTCTTGTAGTTTGAAGCGTTCGTTTACAGTGGCAGTTTATATTTTTAGGTTTCCCTCTGTTCTCTCCTATATAGATAGATGAATTTGGAACTCTAAATCCAACATGGTTTGTAGTAGCTCTTTGAAACTTGACATAATAAAGGATTTCTCAGTTTTGTCCTCTTCACGTAGTCCTAGGCACAGACCGTGGAAAAGCACTTTCCTTGAAAGGGGTTGCCAAGCATCTAAGAAATAACGAGTTTCCGAAATACCAGCAAATATTTTTTCACCCAATCTTGATGATACTTCGTGGTAATGATCAGTACACAATTCCCACTTGGCTCACCAAATTGTGTTCTTCAAGGTTGAAGCGTTCGTCTACAGTAGCAGTTTATATATGTAGGTTTCACTCTGTTCTCTCTTATATAGATAGGTGAATTTGGAACTCTAAATACAACATGGTTTGTAGTAGCTCTTTGAAACTTGACGAAATGAAGGAGTTCTCAGTTTTGTCTCTATGGTTTGTTTTCTCTTCATGTAGCCCTAAGCAGAGACTGTGGAAAAGCACTTTCATTGAAAGGGGTTGCCAAGCTTCAAAGAAATAAGGAGTTTCCGAAATACCAGCAAATATTTTTTCACCCAATCTTGATAATACTTGGTGGTAATGATCACTACACAAATCCCACTTGGCTCACCAAATTTTGTTCCTCTAGGTTTAAGCGTTCGTCTACAGTAGCAGTTTTTATATTTGGGTTTCCCTCTGTTCTCTCCTATATAGATAGATGAATTTGGAACTCTAAATCCAACATGGTTTGCAGTAGCTCTTTGAAACTTGACATAATAAAGGATTTCTCAGTTTTGTCCTCTTCAAGTAGCCCTAGGCACAGACTGTGGAAAAGCATTTACATTGAGAGGGGTTGCCAAGCTTCTAAGAAATAACCAGTTTCCAAAATACCAGCAAATATTTTTTCACCCAATCTTGATGATACTTGGTGGTAATGCCAAGTACAAAAATCCCACTTGGAGCAAGAAATTTTGTTCGTGTAGGTTGAAGCGTTCGTTTACCGTAGCAGTATTTATTTTTAGGTTTCCCTCTGTTCTCTCCTATACAGAGAGATGAATTCGGAACTCTAAATCCAACATGGTTTGTAGTAGCTCTTTGAAACTTGACAAAATAAAAGAGTTCTCAGTTTTGTCTCTATGGTTTGTTTCCTCTTCAAGTAGCCCATGGCACAGACTGTGGAAAAGCACTTTAATTGAGAGTGGTTGCCAAGGTAATAAGAAATAACGAGTTTCCGAAATACCAGCAAATATTTTTTCAACCAATCTTGATGATACTTGGTGGTAATTATCAGTACACAAATCCCACTTGTCTCACCAAATTGTGTTCTTGTAGGTTGAAGCGTTCGTCTACAGTAGCATTTTTATATGTACGTTTCACTCTATTCTCTCTTATATAGATAGATGAATTTGGAACTCTAAATCCAACATGGTTTATAGTAGCTCTTTGAAACGTGACAAAATAAAGGAGTTCTCAGTTTAGTCTCTATGGTTTGTTTCCTCTTCAATTAGACCTAGACACAGACTGTGGAAAAGCACTTTCATTGAAAGGGGTTGCCAAGCTTCCAAGAAATAAGAAGTTTCCGAAATACCACCAAATATTTTTTCACCAATCTTGATGATACTTGGTGGTAATGATCGGAATACAAATACATCTTAACTCACCAAATTTTGCTCTTCTAGGTTGAAGTGTTCGTTTACAGTAGCAGTTTTTATTTTTAGGTTTCACTTTGTTCTCTCCTATATAGATAGATGAATTTGGAACTCTAAATCCAACATGGTTTGTAGTAGCTCTTTGAAACTTGACAAAATGAAGGAGTTCTCAGTTTTGTGTCTATGGTTTGTTTCCTCTTCAAGTAGCCCTAGGCACAGACTGTGGAAAAGCACATTCTTGAGAGGGGTTGTCCAGCTCCTAAGAAATAAGGAGTTTCCGAAATACCAGCAAATATTTTTTCACTCAATCTTGATGATACTTGGTGGTAATGATCAGTACGCAAATACCACTTGGCTCACCAAATTTTGTTGTTCTAGGTTGAATCGTTCTTCTACAGTAGCAGTTTTTATATTTAGGTTTCCCTAATTCTCTCCTATATAGATAGATGAATTTGGGACTCTAAATCCAACATGATTTGTAGTAGCTCTTTGGAACTTGACAAAATAAAGGAGTTCTCAGTTTTGTCTATGGTTTGTTTTCTCTTCAAGTAGTCCAAGGAACATACTGTTTAAAAGCACTTTCATTGAGAGAGGTTGCCAAGCTTCTAAGAAATAACGAGTTTCCGAAATACCAGCAAATATTTTTTCACCAAACTTGATGATACTTGATGGTAATGACAAGTACACAAATCCCACTTGGCTCAAAAATTTGTTTCTTCTAGGTTGAAGCGTTCGTTGACAGTAGCAGTTTACATTTTTAGGTTTCACATTGTTCTCTCCTATATAGATAGATGAATTAGAAACTCTAAATCCAACATGGTTTGCAGTAGCTCTTTGAAACTTGACAAAATAAAGGAGTTCTCAGTTTTGTCTCTGTGGTTTGTTTTCTCTTCAAATAGCCCTACGTAAAGACTGTGGAAAAGCACTTTCATTGAGAGGGGTTGCCAAGCTTCTAAAAAACAACGAGTTTCAGAAATACCAGCAAATATTTTTTCCCCCAATCTTGATGATACTTGGAGGTAATGATCAGTACACAAATCCCACTTGGCTCACCAAATTTTGTTCCTCTAGGTTTAAGCGTTCGTCTACAGTAGCAGTTTTTATATTTAGGTTTCCCTCTGTTCTCTCCTATATAGATAGATGAATTTGGAACTCTAAATACAACATGGTTTGTAGTAGCTCTTTGAAACGTGACAAAATAAAGGAGTTCTCAGTTTTGTCTCTATGGTTTGTTTCCTCTTCAATTAGCCCTAGACACAGTGTGTGGAAAAGCACTTTCATTGAAATAGGTTGCCAAGCTTCCAAGAAAAGACGAGTTTCCGAAATGCTAGCAAATATTTTTTCACCCAATCTTGATGATACTTGGTGGTAATGATCAGTACACAAATCCCACCTGGCTCACAAAATTTTGTTCTGCTAGGTTTAAGCGTTCATCTACAGTAACAGTTTTTATATTTAGGTTTCCCTCTGTTCTCTCCTATATAGATAGATGAATTTGGAATTCTAAATCCAACATGGTTTGTAGTAGCTCTTTGAAACTTGACATAATAAAGGATTTCGCAGTTTTGTCCTCTTCAAGTAGCCCTAGGCACAGACTGTGGAGAAGCATTTTCATTGAGAGGGGTTGCCAAGCTTCTAAGAAAAAACGAGTTTCCAAAATACCAGCAAATATTTTTTCACCCAATCTTGATGACACTTGGTGGTAATGACAAGTACACAAATCCCACTTGGCTCAAGAAATTTTGTTCTTCTAGGTTGAAGCATTCGTTTACAGTAGCAGTTTTTATTTTTAGGTTTCACTTTGTTCTCTCCTATATAGATAGATGAATTAGAAACTCTAAATCCAACATGGTTTGTAGTAGCTCTTTGAAACTTGACAAAATAAAGGAGTTCTCAGTTTAGTCTCTATGGTTTGTTTCCTCTTCAAATAGCCCTAGGCACAGACTGTGGAAAAGCACTTTCAATGAAATGGGTTGCCAAGCATCTAAGAAATAACGATTTTCCGAAATACCAGCAAATATTTTTTCACCCAATCTTGATGATACTTGGAGGTAATGATCAGTACACAAATCCCACTTGGCTCACCAAATTTTGTTCCTCTAGGTTTAAGCGTTCGTCTACAGTAGCAGTTTTTATGTTTAGGTTTCCCTCTGTTCTCTCCTATATAGATAGATGAATTTGGAACTCTAAATCCAACATGGTTTGTAGTAGCTCTTTGAAACTTGACATAATAAAGGATTTCTCAGTTTTGTCCTCTTCAAGTAGCCCTAGGCACAGACTGTGGAAAAGCATTTTCATTGAGAGGGATTGCCAAGCTTCAAAGAAATAACGAGTTTCCGAAATACCAGCAAATATTTTTTCACCCAATCTTGATGACACTTGGTGGTAATGACAAGTACACAAATCCCACTTGGCTCAAGAAATTTTGTTCTTCTAGTTTGAAGCGTTCGTTTACAGTGGCAGTTTATATTTTAGGTTTCCCTCTGTTCTCTCCTATATAGATAGATGAATTTGGAACTCTAAATCCAACATCGTTTGTAGTAGCTCTTTGAAACTTGACAAAATAAAGGAGTTCTCAGTTTAGTCTCTATGGTTTGTTTCCTCTTCAAGTAGTCCTAGGCACAGACTGTGGAAAAGCACTTTCATTGAAAGGGGTTGCCGAGCATCTAAGAAATAACGAGTTTCCGAAATACCAGCAAATATTTTTCCACCCAATCTTGATGATACTTGGTGGTAATGACAAGTACACAAATCCCACTTGGCTCAAGAAATTTTGTTCTTCTAGGTTGAAGCGTTCGTTTACCGTAGCAGTTTTTATATTTAGGTTTCCCTCTATTCTCTCCTATATAGATAGATGAATTTGGAACTCTAAATCCAACATCGTTTGTAGTAGCTCTTTGAAACTTGACAAAATAAAGGAGTTCTCAGTTTAGTCTCTATGGTTTGTTTCCTCTTCAATTAGCCCTAGACACAGACTGTTGAAAAGCACTTTCATTGAAAGAGTTTGCCAAGCTTCCAAGAAAAAAAGAGTTTCTGAAATACCAACAAATATTTTTTCACCCAATCTTGATGATACTTGGTGGTAATGATCAGTACACATATCCCACCTGGCTCACCAAATTTTGTTCTGCTAGGTTTAAGCGTTCGTCTACAGTAGCAGTTTTTATATTTAGGTTTCCCTCTGTTCTCTCCTATATAGATAGATGAATTTGGAATTCTAAATCCAACATGGTTTGTAGTAGCTCTTTGAAACTTGACATAATAAAGGATTTCTCAGTTTTGTCCTCTTCAAGTAGCCCTAGGCACAGACTGTGGAAAAGCATTTTCATTGAGAGGGGTTGCCAAGCTTCTAAGAAATAACGAGTTTCCGAAATACCAGCAAATATTTTTTCACCCAATCTTGATGATACTTGGTGGTAATGATCAGTACACAAATCCCACGTGGCTCACCAAATTGTGTTCTTCTATGTTGAAGCGTTCGTCTAGAGTAGCAGTTTTTATATTTAGGTTTCCCTGTGTTCTCTCCTATATAAATAGATGAATTTGGAACTCTAAATCCAACATGGTTTGTAGTAGCTCTTTGAAGCTTGACAAAAATAAGTAGTTCTCACTTTTGTCTCTATGATTTGTTTTTTCTTAAAGTAGCCCTAAGCAAAGACTGTCTAAAAGCACTTTCATTGAAAGGGCTTGCCAAGCTTCGAAGAAATTACAAGTTTCTGAAATACCAGCAAATATTTTTTCACCCAATCTTGATGATACGTGGTGGTAATGAAAGTACACAAAGCCCACTTGGCTCACCAAATTTTGTTCTTCCAGGTTGAAGCGTTCTTTTACAGTGGCAGTTTTTATTTTTAAATTTCCCTCTTTTCTCTCCTATATAGATAGATAAATTTGGAACTCTAAATCCAACATGGCTTGTAGTAGCTTTTTGAAACTTGACAAAATAAAGGAGTTCTCAGTTTTGTCTCTGTGGTTTGTTTCCTCTTCAAGTAGCATTAGGCACAGACTGTGGAAAAGCACTTTCATCTAAAGGGGTTGCGAAGCTTCCAAGAAATTACGAGATTCCGAAATACCAGCAAATATTTTTTAACCCAATCTTGATGATACGTGGTGGTAATGATCAGTACACAAATCCCACTTGGCTCACCAAAATTTGTTCTTCTACGTTGAAGCGTTCTTTTACAGTAGCAATTTTTATTTTTAGGTTTTACTCTGTTCGCTCCTATATAGATAGATGAATTTGGAACTCTAAATCCAACATTGTTTTTAGTAGCGCTTTGAAACTTGACAAAATAAAGAAGTTCTCAGTTTTGTTTCTGTGGTTTGTTTCCTCTTCAAGTAGCCCTAGGCACAAACTGTGGAATAGCACTTTCATTGAGGGGGGTTGCCAAGCTTCTAAGAAATAACGAGTTTCCGCAATACCAGCAAATATTTTTTCACCCAATCTTGATGATACTTGGTGGGAATGATCAGTACACAAATCCCACTTGGCTCACCAAATTTTGTTCCTCTAGGTTTAAGCATTCGTCTACAGTAGCAGTTTTTATATTTAGGTTTCCCTCTGTTCTCTCCTATATAGATAGATGAATTTGGAATTCTAAATCCAACATGGTTTGTAGTAGCTCTTTGAAACTTGACAAAATAAAGGAGATCTCTATTTTGTCTCTATGGTTTGTTTCCTCTTCCAATAGCCCTAGGCACAGACTGTGGAAAAGCACTTTCATTGAGAGGAGTTGCCAAGCTTCTAAGAAATAACGAGTTTCCGAAATAACATCAAATATTTTTTCACCCTATCTTGATGATATTTGGTGGTAATGATCAGTACACAAATTCCTCTTAGCTCACCAAATTGTGTTCTTCTAGGTTGAAGCCTTTGTCTACAGTAGCAGTTTTTATATTTAGGTTTCCTCTGTTCTCTCCTATATGGATAGATGAATTTGGAATTCTAAATTCAACATGGTTTGTAGTAGCTCTTTGAAACTTGACAAATAAAGGAGTTTTAAGTTTTGTTTCTATGGATTGTTTCCACTTCAAGTAGCCGTAGGCACAGACTGTGGAAAAGCACTTTCATTGAGAGGGGTTGCCAAGCTTCTAGGAAATAACGAGTTTCCGAAATACCAGCAAATATTTTTTCACCCAATCTTGATGATACTTGGTTGTAATAATCAGTACACAAATCCCACTTGACTCATCAAATTTTGTTCTTCTAGGTTGAAGCGTTCATTACAGTAGCAGTTTTTTTATTTAGGTTTCCCTCTGTTCTCTCCTATATAGATAGATGAATTTGGAACTCTAAATACAACATGGTTCGTAGTAGCACTTTGAAACTTGACAAAAAAAGTATTTCTAATTTTCGTCTCTATGGTTTGTTTCCTCTTCAAGTAGCCCTGAGCAGAGACTGTGGAATAGCACTTTCATTGAAAGGGGTTGCCAAACTTCCAAGAAATTACGAGTTTCCGAAATACCAGCAAATATTTTTTCACCCAATCTTGATGATACGTGGTGGTAATGATCAGTAAACAATTGCCAGTTGGCTCACCAAATTTTGTTCTTCTAGGTTTAAGCGTTCGTCTACAGTAGCAGTGTTTATATTTTGGTTTCACTCTGTTCTCTCCTATATAGATAGATGAATTTTGAACTCTAAACCCCACATGGTTTGTGTTAGCTCTTTGAAACTTGACAAATTAAATAAGTTTTAAGTTTTGTCTCTATGGTTTGTTTCCTCTTCAAGTAGCCCTAGGCACAGACTGTGGAAAAGCACTTACATTGAGAGGGATTGCAGAGCTTCTAAGAAATAACGAGTTTCCGAAATACCAGCAAATATTTTTTCACCCAATCTTGATAATACTTGGTGGTAATGATCAGTACACAAATCCCACTTGGCTCACCAAATTGTGTTCTTCTTGTTTAAGCGTTCGTTTACAGTAGCAGTTTTTTATTTTTAGGTTTCACTCTGTTCTCTCCTATATAGATAGATGAATTTGGAATTCTAATCCAACATGGTTTGTAGTAGCTCTTTGAAAGTTGACAAAATAACGAATTTCTCAGTTTGTCTGTATGGTTTGTTTCCTCTTCAAGTAGCCCTAGGCAAAGACTGTGGAAAAGCCCTTTCATTGAGACGGGTTGCCAAGCTTCTAAGAAGTAAAGAGTTTCCGAAATACCAGCAAATATTTTTTCACCCAATCTTGATGATACCTTGTGGTAATGATCAGTACATAAATCCCACTTGGCTCACCAAATTGTGTTCTTCTTGGTTTAAGCGTTCGTTTTTCAGTAGCATCTTTTTTTTAGGTTTCACTCTGTTCTCTTCTATATAGATAGATGAATTTTGAACTCTAAACCCAACATGGTTTGTGTTAGCTCTTTGAAACTTGACAAAAAAAAGGAGTTTTAAGTTTTCTCCTATGGTTTGTTTCCTCTTCAAGTAACCCTAGGCATAGACTCTGGAAAAGCCCTTTAATTGAGAGGGGTTGCCAGGCTTCTAACAAATAACGAGTTTCCGAAATACCAGCAAATATTTTTTCACCCAATCTTGATGATACTTGGTGGTAATGATCAGTACACAAATCCCACTTGGCTCTCCAAATTTTGTTCTTCTCGGTTGAAGCGTTCGTCTACAGTAGCAGTATTTATATTTTGGTTTCTCTCTGTTCTCTTCTATATAAATAGATGAATTTGGAACTCTAAATCCAACATGGTTTGTAGTAGCTCTTTGCAACTTAACAAAATAAAGGAGTTCTCAGTTTTGTCTCTATGGTTTGTTTCCCCTTCAAGTAGCCCTAGGCATAGACTGTGGAAAAGCACTTTCATTGAAAGGGGTTGAAAGCTTCGAAGAAATTACGAGTTTTCAAAATACCAGCAAATACTTTTTCACCCAATCTTGATGATACGTGGTGATAATGACAAGTACACAAATCCCACTTGGCTCACCAAATTTTGTTCTTCTAGGTTGAAGCGTTCGTCTACAGTAGCAGTTTTTTTATTTAAGTTTCATTCTGTTTTCTCCTATATTGATAGATGAATTTGGAACTCTAAATCCAACATGGTTTGTAGTAGTTCTTTGAAACTTTTTTTTTATTGGTTATTCAAAACATTACAAAGATTTCAGAATCACATCGTTTACACATCCACATTTTTACATAATACCATAATAGTAACTGTTGTATTCTGCTATCTTTCCTATTCTCTACTATCCCCCCTCCCCTCCCCTCCCATCTTCTCTCTCTACCCCATCTACAGTAATTCATTTCTCTTTTTTTTCCCATTCCCCTCACAAACTCTTATATGTAATTTTGTATAACAATGAGGGTCTCCTTCCATTTCCAAGCAATTTCTCCTATCTCCCTTTCCCTCCCACTTCATGACTCTGCTTAATGTTGATCTTTTCCTCCTGCTCTTCCTCCCTGCTCAGTTCTTGGTTGCTCTCATTATATCAAAGAGGACATTTGGCATTTGTTTTTTAGGGATTGGCTAGCTTCACTTAGCATAATCTGCTGTAGTGCCATCCATTTCCCTGCAAATTCCATGATTTTGTCATTTCTTAGTGCTGCGTAGTACTCCATTGTGTATAAATTCCACATTTTTTTTATCCATTCATCTATTGAGGGGCATCGGGGTTGGTTCCACAGTCTAGGTATTGTGAATTGTGCTGCTATGAACATCGATGTGGCAGTATCCCTGTAGTACGCTCTTTTGAGGTCTTCAGGGAATAGTCCGAGAAGGGCAATAGCTGGGTCAAATGGTGGTTCCATTCCCAGCTTTTCCAGGAAATTCCATACTGCTTTCCATATTGGCCTCACCATTTTGCAGTCCCACCAGCAATGTATAAGAGTACGCTTTTCCCTACATCCTCGCCAGCACTTGTTATTGTTCGACTTCATAATGGCTGCCAATATTACTGGAGTGAGATGGTATCTTAGGGTGGTTTTGATTTGCATTTCTCTGACTGCTAGAGATGGTGAGCATTTTTTTATGTACTTGTTGATTGATTCTATGTCCTCCTCTGAGAAGTGTCTGTTCAGGTCTTTGGCCCATTTGTTGATTGGGTTTTTTGTTTTCTTACTGTTTAATTTTTTGAGTTCTTTGTATACTCTTGATATTAGGGCTCTATCTGAAGTGTGAGGAGTAAAAATTTGTTCCCATGATGTAGGCTCCCTATTTACCTCTCTTATTTTTTCTCTTGCTGAGAAAAAACTTTTTAGTTTAAGTAAGTCCCATTTGTTGATTCTTGTTTTTAACTCTTGTGCTATGGGTGTCCTATTAAGGAATTTGGAGCCCGACCAAACAATATGTAGATCGGAGCCAACATTTTCATCTATCAGACGCATAGTCTCTGATTTAATATCAAGGTCCTTGATCCATTTTGAGTTAACTTTTGTGCATGGCGAGAGGAGGGGATTCAGTTTCATTTTATTGCATATGGATTTCCAGTTTTCCAAGCACCATTTGTTGAAGACGCTATCCTTCCTCCATTGCATGCTTTTAGCCGCTTTATCGAATATAAGATAGTTGTAATTTTGTGGATTGGTTTCTGTGTCCTCTATTCTATACCATTGGTCCACCCGGCTGTTTTGGTACCAGTACCATGCTGTTTTTGTTACTATAGCTTTGTAGTACAGTTTGAAATCTGGTATCGCTACACCTCCTGATTCACACTTCCTGCTTAGAATTGCTTTTGCTACTTGACAAAATAAAGGAGTTCTCAGTTTTGTCGCTATGGTTTGTTTCCTCTTCAAGTAGTCCTAAGCAGAGACTGTGGAAAAGCACTTTCATTGAAAGGGGTTGCCAAGCTTCCAAGAAATTACGAGTTTCTGAAATACCAGCAAATATTTTTTCACCCAATCTTGATGATACGTGGTGGTAATGATCAGTACACAATTGCCAGTTGGCTCACCAAATTTTGTTCTTCTAGGTTTAAGCGTTCGTGTACAGTAGCAGTGTTTATATTTAGGTTTCACTCCGTTCTCTCCTATATAGATAGATGAATTTTGAACTCTAAACCCCACATGGTTTGTGTTAGCTCTTTGAAACTTGACAAAATAAATAAGTTTTTAGTTTTGTCTCTATGGTTTGTTTCCTCTTCAAGTAGCCCTAGGCACAGACAGTGAAAAAGCACTTACATTGAGAGGGATTGCCAAGCTTCTAAGAAATAACAAGTTCCCGAAATACCAGCAAATATTTTTTCACCCAATCTTGATGATACTTGGTGGTAATGATCAGTATACAAATCCCACTTGGCTCACCAAATTTTGTTCTTCAAGGTTGAAGCGTTCGTCTACAGTAGCAGTATTTATATTTAGGTTTCACTCTGTTCTCTCCTATATAGATAGATGAATTTTGAACTCTAAACCCCACATGGTTTGTGTTAGCTCTTTGAAACTTGACAAAACAAAGGAGTTCTCAGTTTTGTCTCTATGGTTTGTTTCCTCTTGAAGTAGCCCTAAGCAGAGACTGTGGAAAAACACTTTCATTGAAAGGGGTTGCCAAGCTTCCAAGAAATTACGAGTTTCCGAAATACCAGCAAATATTTTTTCACCCAATCGTTATGATACGTGGTGGTAATGACAAGTACACATATCCCACTTGGCTCACCAAATTTTGTTCTTCGAGGTTGAAGCGTTCGTCTACAGTAGCAGTTCTTATATTTAGTTTTTCCTCTGTTCTCTCCTATAGATAGATGAATTTGGAACTCTAAATCCAACATGGTTTGTAGTAGCTCTTTGAAACTTGACAAATAAAGTAGTTCTCTTTTGTCTATATGGTTTGTTTCCTCTTCAAGTAGCCCTAGGTACAGACTGTGGAAAAGCACTTTCATTGAGAGGGGTTGCCAAGCTTCTAAGAAATAACGAGTTTCTGAAATACCAGCAAATATTTTTCTCCAAATCTTGATGATACTTGTTGGTAATGATCAGTACACAAATCCCACTTGGCTCACCAAATTGTGTTCTTCTAGGTTGAAGCATTCGTCTACAATAGCAGTTTTTATATTTAGGTTTCCCTGTGTTCCCTCCTATATAGATAGATGAATTTGGAATTCTAAATCCAACATGGTTTGTAGTAGCTCATTCAAACTTGACAAAATAAAGTAGTTCTCAGTTTTGTCTTTATGGTTTGTTTCATCATCAAGTAGCCCTAGGCATAGACTGTGGAAAAGCACTTTCATTCAGAGGGGTTGCCAAGCTTCTAAGAAATAACGAGTTTCCGAAATACCAGCAAATATTTTTTCACCCAATCTTGATGATACTTGGTAGTAATGATCAGTACACAAATCCCACTTGGCTCACCATATTTAGTTCTTCTAGGTTGAAGCGTTCGTCTACAGTACCAGTTTTTATATTTGCGTTTTACTCTGTCCTCTTCTATATAGATGGCTGAATTTGGAACTCTAAATCCAACATGGTTTGTAGTAGCTCTTTGAAACATTACAAAATAAAGTAGTTCTCATTTTCGTCTCTATGGTTTGTTTCCTCTTCAAGTAGCCCTAAGCAGAGACTGTGGAAAAACACTTTCATTGAGAGGCGTTGCCGAGCTTCTAAGAAATAAGGAGTTTAAGAAATACCAGCAAATATTTTTTCACCCAATCTTGATGATACTTGGTGGTAATGATCGGTAAACAAATACCACTTGACTCACCAAATTGTGTTCTTCTAGTTTGAAGCGTTCGTTTACAGTAGCAGTTTATATTTTTAAGTTTCCTTCTGTTCTCTCCTATATAGATAGATGAATTTGGAACTCTAAATCCAACATGGTTTGTAGTAGCTCTTTGAAACTTGACAAAATAAAGGAGTTCTCTGTTTTGTCTCTATGATTTTTTCCTCTTCAAGTCGCCCTAATCACAGACTGTGGAAAAGCACTTTCATTGAAAGGGGTTGCAAGGCTTCCAACAAATTACGAGTTTCCGAAATACCAGCAAATATTTTTTCTTTCAAAGTTGATGATACATTGTGGTAATGATCAGTACACAAATCCCACTTGGCTCACCAAATTGTGTTCTTCTAGGTTGAAGCGTTCGTGTACAGTAGCAGTTTTTATATTTAGTCTTCCCTGTGTTCTCTCTTATATAGATAGATGAATTTTTAACTCTAAATCCAACATGGTTTGTAGTAGCTCTTTGAAACCTGAGAAAATAAAGAAGTTCTCAGTTTTCTCTCTATGGTTTGTTTCCTCTTCAAGTAGCCCTAGTCACAGACTGTGGAATAGCACTTTCATTGAAAGGGGTTGCAAAGCTTCATAAGAAATAACGAGTTTCCGAAATACCAGCAAATATTTTTTCACCCAAACTTGATGATACTTTGTGGTAATGATCGGTACACATATCCCACTTGACTCACCAAATTTTCTTCTTCTAGTTTGAAGCGTTTGTTTGCAGTAGCAGTTTTAGTATTTAGGTTTCCCTCTGTTCTCTCCTACATAGATAGATGAATTTGGAACTCTAAATCCAACATGGTTTGTAGTAGCTGTTAAAACTTGACAAAATAAAGGAGTTCTCAGTTTTGTCTCTATGATTTGTTTCCTCTTCAAGTAGCCCTAAGCAGAGACTGTGGAAAAGCACTTTCATTGAAAGTGGTTGCCAAGCTTCCAAGAAATTACGAGTTTCCGAAATACCAGCAAATACTTTTTCACCCAATCTTGATGATACGTGGTGGTAATGGCAAGTACACAAATTCCACTTGACTCACCAAATTTTGTTCTTCTATGTTGAAGCGTTCGTTAAGAGTAGCAGTTTTTATTTTTAGGTTTCCCTCTGTTTTCTCCTATATAGATACATGAATATGAAACTCTAAATCCAACATGGTTTGTAGTAGCTCTTTGAAACTTGGCAAAATAAAGGAGTTCTCAGTTTAGTCACTATTGTTTTTTTCCTCTTCAAGTAGCCCTAGAAACAGACTATGGAAAAGCAGTTTCATTGAGAGGGGTTGCCAAGCTTCCAAGAAATTACGAGTTTCCGAAATACCAGCAAAAACTTTTTCACCCCATCTTGATGATACGTGGTGGTAATGGCAAGTACACAAATCCCACTTGACTCACCAAATTTTGTTCTTCTAGGTTGAAGCGTTCGTCTACAGTAGCAGTTTTTTTATTTAGGTTTCCGTGGGTTCTCTCCTATATAGATACATAAATTTGGAAGTCTAAATCCAACATGGTTTGTAGTAGCTCTTTGAAACTTGACAAAATAAAGTAGTTCTCAGTTTTGTCTCTATGGTTTGTTTCCTCTACAAGAAGCCCTAGGCACAGACTGTGGAAAAGAACTTTCTTTGAAAGGGGTTGCCAAGCTTCCAACAAATAACGAGTTTCTGAAATTCCAGCAAATATTTTTTCACCCAACTTTCATGATACTTCGTGGTAATGATCGGTACACAAATCCCACTTGACTCACCAAATTTTGTTCTTCTAGGTTGAAGCGTTCGTCTACATTAGCAGTTTATATATTTAGGTTTCCCTGTGTTCTCTCCTATATAGATAGATGAATTTGGAACTCTAAGTCCAACATGGTTTGTAGTAGCTCTTTGAAACTTGACAAAATAAAGGAGTTCTCAGTTTTGTCTCTATGATTTATTTCCTCTTCAAGTAGCCCTAAGCAGAGACTGTGGAAACACACTTTCATTGAAAGGGGTTGCCAAGCTTCCAAGAAATTACGAGTTTCAGAATACTAGCAAATACTTTTTCACCCAATCTTGATGATACATGGTGGTAATGGCAAGTACACAAATCCCACTTGACTCACCAAATTTTGTTCTTCTAGGTTGAAGCGTTCGTTTAGAGTAGCAGTTTTTATTTTTAGGTTTCACTCTGTTCTCTTATGTATAGATAGATGAATTTGGAACTCTAAATCCAACCTGGTTTGTAGTAGCTCTATGAAACTTGACAAAAAAAAGTACATCTCATTTTTGTCTCTATGGTTTGCTTCCTCTTCAAGTAGCCCTAGGCACAGACTGTGGAAAAGCACTTTCATTGAAAGGGGTTGCCAATCTTCAAAGAAACAACGAGTTTCCGAAATACCAGCAAATATTTTTTTCACCCAATCTTGATGATACTTGGTGGTAATGATCGGTACACATATTCCACTTGACTCACCAAATTTTGTTCTTTTAGTTTGAAGCGTTTTTTTACAGTAGCAGTTTTAATATTTAGGTTTCCCTCTGTTCTATCCTAAATAGAATGATGAATTTGGAACTCTAAATCCAACATGGTTTGTAGTAGCTCTTTCAAACTTTGACAAAATAAAGGAGTTCTCTGTTTTGTCTCTATGATTTATTTCCTCTTCAAGTAGCCCTAAGCAGAGACTGTTGAAACGCAATTTCATTGAAGGGGTTGCCAAGCTTCCAAGAAATTACGAGTTTCCGAAATACTAGCAAATAGTTTTTGACCCAATCTTGATGATACTTGGTGGTAATGGCAAGTACACAAATCCCACTTGGCTCACCAAATTGTGTTCTTCTAGGTTGAAGCGTTCGTTTAGAGTAGCAGTTTTTATTTTTAGGTTTCTCTCTGTTCTCTTATATATAGATAGATGAAATTGGAACTCTAAATCCAACATGGTTTGTAGTAGCTCTTTGAAACTTGAAAAAAAATGTAGTTCTCAGTTTTGTCTCTATGGTTTGTTTCCTCTTCAAGTAGCCCTAACCAGAGACTGTGGAAAAGCACTTTCATTTAGATTGGTTGCCAAGTCCAAGAAACTACGAATTTTCGAAATACCAGCAAATATTTTTTCACCCAATCTTGATGATACTTCATGGTAATGAGCGGTGCACAATTCCCAATTGACTCGCCAAATTTTGTTCTTCTAGGTTGAAGCGTTCGTTTACAGTAGCAGTTTTTATTTTTAGGTTTCACTTTGTTCTCTCCTATATATACATGAATTTGTAACTCTAAATCCAACATGGTTTGTAGTAGCTCTTTGAAACTTGACAAAATAAAAGAGTTCTCAGTTTTGTCTCTCTGGTTCATTTCCTCTTCAAGTAGCCCTAGGCACAGACTGTGGAAAAGCACTTTCATTGATTGGGTTGACAAGCTTCTAAGAAATAACGATTTCCGAAATACCAGCAAATATTTTTCACCCAATCTTGATGATACTTGGTGGTAATGATCAGTACACAAATCCCACTTGACTCACCAAATTGTGTTCTTCTAGGTTGAAGCGTTTGTCTATAGTAGCAGGTTTTATATGAAGGTTTCGCTCTGTTCTCTCATATATAGATAGATGAATTTGAAACACTAAATCCAACATGGTTTGAGTAGCTCTTTGAAACTTGACAAAATAAAGTAGTTCTCAGATTTGTTCTATGGTTTGTTTCCTCTTCAAGTAGCCCTAGGCACAGAATGTGGTAAAGCACTTTCATTGAGAGGGGTTGCCAAGCTTCCAAGAAATTACGAGGTTCCGAAATACCAGCAAATATTTTTTCACCCAATCTTGATGATCCGTTTTGGTAATGATGAGTACACAAATCCTACTTGGCTCAACAAATTGTGTTCTTCTAGGTTGACGCGTTCGTCTACAGTACCAGTTTTTATATTTAGGTTTCACTCTGTTGTCTCCTATACAGATAGATGAATTTGGAACTCGAAATCCAACATGATTTGTAGTAGCTCTTTGAAACTTGACAAAATAAAGGAGCTCTCAGTTTTGTCTCTATGATTTATTTCCTCTTCAAGTAGCCATAAGCAGAGACTGTGGAAACGCACTTTCATTGAAAGGGGTTGCCAAGCTTCCAAGAAATTACGAGTTTCCGAAAATACTAGCAAAACTTTTTCAAACAATCTTGATGATACGTGGTGGTATTGGCAAGTACACAAATCCCACTTAACTCACCAAATTTTGTTCTTCTAGGTGAAGCGTTCGTTTAGAGTAGCAGTTTTTATTTTTTAATTTTCACTCTGTTCTCTTATATATAGATAGATGAAATTGGAACTCTAAATCCAACATGGTTTGTAGTAGCTCTTTGAAACTTGACAAGAAAATGTAGTTCTCAGTTTTGTCTTTATGGTTTGTTTCCTCTTCAAGTAGCCCTAGGCACAGACTGTGGAAAAGCACTTTCATTGAGAGGGGTGCCATGCTTCTAAGGAATAAAGAGTTTCCGAAATACCAGGAAATATTTTTCACCCAATCTGGATGATACTTGGTGGTAATGATCAGTACACAATTCCCACTTGGGTCACCAAATTGTGTTCTTCTAAGTTGAAGCGTTCGTCTACAGAAGCAGTTTTTATATGTACTTTTCAATTTGTTCTCTCTTATATAGATAGATGATTTTGGAACTCTAAATCCAACATGGTTTGTAGTAGCTCTTGAAACTTGACAAAATAAAGTAGTTCTCAGTTTTGTCTCTATGGTTTGTTTCCTCTTCAAGTAGCCCTAGGCACAGACTGTGGAAAATCACTTTCATTGAAAGGGGTTGCCAAGCTTCCAAGAAATAACGAGTTTCGGAAATACCAGCAAATATTTTTTCACCAAACTTGATGATACTTGGTGGTAATGAGCGGTACACAAATCGCACTTGACTCGCCAAATTTTGTTCTTCTAGGTTGAAGCGTTCGTCTACAGTAGCAGATTATATTTTTAGGTTTCCCTCTGTTCTCTCCTACATAGATAGATGAATATGGAACTCTAAATCCAACATGGTTTGTAGTAGCTCTTTGAAACATGGCAAAATAAAGGAGTTCTCAGTTTAGTCTCTATGGTTTGTTTCCTCTTCAAGTAGCCCTAGGCACAAACTGTGGAAAAGCACTTTCATTGAGAGGGGTTGCCTAGCTTCTAAGAAATAACGAGTTTCCGAAATACCAGCAAACACTTTTTCACCCAATCTTGATGATACGTGGTGGTAAGGGCAAGTACACAAATTCCACTTGACTCACCAAATTTTGTTCTTCTAGGTTGAAGCGTTCATTTTAGAGTAGCAGTTTTTATTTTTAGGTATCACTGTGTTCTCTTATATATAGATAGCTGAAATTGGAACTCTAAATCCAACATGGTTTGTAGTAGCTGTTTGAAATTTACAAAAAAATGTAGTTCTCAGTTTTGTCTCTATTGTTTGTTTCCTCTTCAAGTAGCCCTAGGCACAGACTGTGGAAAATCACTTTCATTGAGAGGGGTGCCAAGCTTCTAAGAAATAAAGAGTTTCCGAAATACCAGCAAATATATTTTCACCCAATCTTGATGATACTTGGTGATCAGTACACAATTCCCACTTGGGTCACCAAATTGTGTTCTTCTAGGTTGAAGTGTTCGTCTACAGAAGCAGTTTTTATATGTAGGTTTCACTTTGTTCTCTCTTTAAAGATAGATGAATTTGGAACTCTAAATCCAACATGGTTTGTAGTAGCTCTTTGAAACTTGACAAAATAAAGTAGTTCTCAGTTTTGTCTCTATGGATGTTTCCTCTTCAAGTAGACCTAGGCACAGACTGTGGAAAAGCACTTTCATTGAAAGGGTTTGCCAAGCTTCCAAGAAATAACGAGTTTCAAAATACCAGCAAATATTTTTTCAGCCATCTTGATAATAATTGGTGGTAATGAGCGTACACAAATCCCACTTGACTCGCCAAATTTTGTTCTTCTAGGTTGAAACGTTCGTTTACAGTAGCAGTTTTTATTTTTAGGTTTCACTTTGTTCTCTCCTTTATAAATAGATGAATTTGGAACTCTAAATCAAACATGGTTTGTAGTAGCTCTTTGAAACTTGACAGAATAAAAGAGTTCTCAGTTTTGTCTCTATGGTTTATTTCCTCTTCAAGTAGCCGTAGGCACAGACTGTGTAAAAGCACTTTCATTGAGAGGGGTTGCCAAGCTTCTAAGAAATAATGAGTTTCCGAAATACCATCAAATATTTTTTCACCCAATCTTGATGATACTTGGTGGTAATGATCAGTACACAAATCCCACTTGGCTCACCAAATTGTGTTCTTCTGGGTTGAAGCGTTTGACTATAGTAGCAGTTATTATATGTAGGTTTCGCTCTGTTTTCTCATATATAGATAGATGAATTTGGAACTCTAAATCCAACATGGTTTGAGTAGCTCTTTGAAACTTGACAAAATAAAGTAGTTCTCACTTTTGTCTCAATGGTTTGTTTCCTCTTCAAGTGGCCCTAGGCACAGACTGGGGAAATGCACTTTCATTGAAATGGGTTGCCAAGATTCCAAAAAATAACAAGTTTCCGCAACACCAGCAAATATATTTTCACCCAATCTTGATGATACTTGGTGGTAATGATCGGTACACAAATCCCACATGACTCGCCAATTTTTGTTCTTCTAGGTTGAAGCGTTCTTTTACGGTAGCATTTTTTATTTTTAGGTTTCACTCTGTTCTCTCCTATACAGATAGATGAATTTGGAACTCTAAATCCAACATGGTTTGTAGTAGCTTTTTGAAACTTGACAGAATAAAGGAGTTCTCAGTTTTGTCTCTATGATTTGTTTCCTCTTCAATAAGCCCTAAGCACAGATTGTGGAAAAGCACTTTCATTGAGAGGGGTTGCCAAGCTTCTAAGAAATAACGAGTTTCCGAAATACCAGTAAATATTTTTTCACCAAATCTTGATAATACGTGGGGGTAATGACAAGTACACAAATCCCACATGGCTCACCAAATTATGTTGTTCTAGGTTGAAGCGTTCGTCTACAGCAGCATTTTTTATATGTAGGTTTCATTCTGTTCTCTCTTATATAGATAGATGAATTTGGAACTCTAAATCCAACATGGTGTGTAGTAGCTCTATGAAACTTGACAAAAAAAAGTAGATCTCAGTTTTTTCTCTATGGTTTTTTTCCGCTTCAAGTAGCCCTAGGCACAGAGTGTGGAAAAGCACTTTCATTGAAAGGGGTTGCCAAGCTTCAAAGAAATTACGAGTTTCCGAAATACCAGCAAATACTTTTTCACCCCATCTTGATGATACGTGGTGGTAATGGCAAGTACACTAATTCCACTTGACTCTCCAAATTTTGTTCTTCTAGGGTGAAGCGTTCGTTTAGAGTAGCAGTTTTTATTTTTAGGTTTCACTCTGTTCTCTTATATATAGATGGATGAATTTGGAACTCTAAATCCATCATGGTTTGTAGTAGATCT